>NW_027602416.1:0-32500 GCF_053455715.1 Rhinoraja longicauda
CACCATCGACGGCAGTGGAGGCTAAGACTTTGGGTATTTTTAAAACAGAGATCGACAGGTTCTTGATTAGTGTCAATGGTTAGGGGAAATAGGTAGGAGAATGGGGTTGAGAGGGAATATTAAAGCAGCCATGATTGAATGGCAGAGTAGACTTGATGTGCCGAATGGTCTAATTCTACTACTATGTCTTAAGGTCATATGGCACAGTCCACTACTCTTATGTCTTATGGTCTTATGGCCCAGGATTTAACTCCACATGCATAAAAAGTTGATTCAGTAAGTTTGTTCCCTTCATAGCCTTCCAGCCCACAGTAGTCTAGGATGCAATGGCCAATACGTAAGTACCTTACCTCCGTGAGGCTCTTGTGCAGCATCTTCAGGTCGAGTGTGTGTAGGTTCCCGATCAACGGCAGAGGAGACGGACCTGGTGGCAGCTTGTAAACGACTGAGGGTTTACACCCAGAATAAAAATACACCAGGCAGGACACAACCAGAAGTGAGAAAAGGATTAGTGTGATCGTGTCCGTAACAAACAGGCTCAGGAAAGACATCACTCATTCATTAAACCTGCATTCTTAGCAATCAGAGAAATCCTTTCACTTAAGAAGTGAAGGTGAGTTGAATCCTTCACTGTAAATGGTCTTCTGTGGCTCAGACAAAGACGTTACACTTAACTGTGAGCAGTGGCACAGTTTGTTTAATTAAACATTAACACGTAGTCCAAAGGGACAGATTCTCACATTTGGAGGCCTTCATAGAGTTATACAGCACAGTCACAGGCCCTTCAGCCCGACATGTCCATGCTGATTCAGGTGCCTATTAGATATGGTCCCATTTGCCTGTGTTTGGCTCACATCCCTCCAATCCTTTCCCATCCATGAACCTGTCCAAGAGATATGCCTTCTCATAGAGTCATAAAGTCGCAGAGTCACACAGAGTGAAAACAGGCCCTTCGGCCCAACTTGCTCACACCATCCAAAATGTTCCATAATAATAATAATAATAATATATTCTTTTATTCGTCCCACACCGGGGAAATTTACAGTGTTACAGCAGCAAAGTGGATAGCAAGAGAGCAAGAGATCATTCATTATAAATAAAAGATACATAAATTGTCATCAGTTTTCTGTGTGTTCTTAGCTGTTATTGTTGACTCGTCTGCTGGGAGCAGTGCTGGTTGTGCAGTCTCACAGCAGCGGGAAGGAAGGACCTCCTATATCTCTCCTTCACGCACTTGGGGTGAAGGAGTCTGTCACTGAAGGAGCTACTCAGTGCAGTGACAGTGTCCTGCATGGGGTGGGAGTCGTTGTCCAGCAGCGATGTTCGCTCCCCCCTCCCACCACCCCACACTGGGTCCCCTTTGTTCTTTGCAGCCTCCCCTCCCCCCCACCGGGTCTCTCCTTTGTTCTCGGCAGCCCCCATCATTCTCGGCAGCCTCCCCCCCCCCCCCCCCCCCACCCCCGACTGGAATTAGAGGGACATGGGCCAAACGCAGGCAGGTGGGACTAGTGTATGTTGGTCAGCATGGACAAGTTGCGCCGAAGGACCTGTTTCCACACGGCATGACTCTCTGCCTCCATGACCGTAACTGAATTACAGAAGAGGAGCAGGTAGAATTCTGAAGAAATATGCTTGGATGCACGGTGTTTCTAAGATAATATGGTAGTTTCTTTAAGCTCAAATATCTCCAACGACCACATAGCCAGGTCACCTCCATTTTGTCCAGAGGCATTATGTCAGACATGTGACTGGAGTGGTTGGCCTTTCAAATCTATTGAACAAACAGAACTGACAGCATTGCAAAATTACAAAGTGCATTTCATTCAATATTTTACTGCAGAGGAAGACGAGTAAACATTAATTGAGTTTAAAGATTCAACATGGAATTAGGTCCTTCAGTCCACCAGGTCAATGCCAACTGTCGATCGCCCGTTCTATGTTATCCCACCTTCTCATCCACTCTCTGCGCACTAGGAACATTGAGATTGTACAGTACCGATTAACGTACAAACAGGACAAGTAAACATTAGATGACTGTTGGTTTAGATTAAGCATTACATGTTCTTGGGAATGCAAGTCATGACAGTTGGAAGGTTTTGGTGTTTGGAAGATTAACAACAAGCCAAAAATTAACAGATTGACTTCACGGCTAATCACGTCCTGAAATTGTGTATCGCAAGTGAAATGCTTATCCTGTGCCAAATGTTTAGCTTAATTTTTTTTGAGTTTAGAGATACAGTGCGAAAACAGGCCCTTTGGCCCACTGAGTCCATGCCGACCAGCGATCCCTGCACACTAGCACTATCCCACACACCGGGGACAATTTGCAATTTTACCAAAGCCAATTAGCAGACAAACCTGTACGTCTTTGGAATGTGGGAGAAATCCGGAACACCAGGAGAAAAGCCCATGCAGTCACGGGGAAAACGTACAAGCTCCATACAGACATTCAGCATCTGTAGTCAGGATCGGACCCAGGTCCCTGGTGCTGCAAGGCAGCGACTCTTACTGCTGCACCACATGTTAGACAGCGCTTATGTCAGTTAAACTTTTAGACATTTTATTCTTTCTCATGAGAGCAAAGTACAGAAATCAAAATTCTTCTCATACTCATGAGGCTGGTTGACAAGTGAAGCACCATTTTAATTTCCTTGTGCATGTTACCCACGCATAATGGTCTTCTGCAACAATTAAAGAAATGGCAAGTTCCAGGACTGATGAAGGCAACCTTATGTTTCAAGATGGTGATCTTAGATTCACATTTGAAATTCCAGCGATTGGAGACAAAGTGGTTTGGAATCATAGTCATAGCCCCCTCGGCCCAACTTGCCCATGTCGACCAAGATGCCCCATCCACGCTAGTTCCACCTCCCAGTGTTTGGCCCACATCCCTCTAAGCCTTTCCTGTCCAAATGTCTTTTAAATGTGTGAAAGTACTTGCCTCAACTACCTCCCTGTTACAAATACCTACCACCCTCTGAGTGAAAAGATTGCCCCTCAGGTTCCTATTAAATCTTTCCCCTCTCACCTGAAACTGATGTCCTCTGGTTCTTGATTCCCCTACTCTGGGTAAAGGACCTCTGAGGTTGTGCATCTACCTCATCTATTCCCCTCATGTTCTTATACACCTCTGTAAGATCACCCCTCATCCACCTGTGTTCCAAGGGATAAAGTCCTAGCCTGCTCAATCTCTCCCTAAAACTCAGGCCCTCAATCCTGGCAACATCCTTTTATATCTTCTCTGCACTCTTTGTTGGAGAAGGTTAGTTCAACCTGTCATCGTGTTCAGCATGGACATTGTGGGCCGAAGGTTCTATGTCTTATAAAAAAGGCATGGTAGAGTGGGTGGCACAGTGACCAGTTTAGTAGAACCTTTGCCTCATAGCTCCAGTGACCAGGGTTCAATCCTGACTTCCGGTGCTGTCTGGGTGGAGTTTGCACGTTCTTCCTGTGACCTTGACAAGGATGTTTACCAGAACTCGAGAGCCCGAGCTATTAGTTCTTTAGACAGGATTTCTTTATATTAATAAAATAAATAAATAGTATGATAAGTAATAAATAATAAGTAATAAAAAGAGTAATGCGGGATTTGATGCCCACCCTTCATTAAAATGGCGACAGTAAGCCTCCTTCTTCAACCACTACACATCCTGTGGTGAAGGCTAGGGAGTTGCACGATCTACACCAGGCAATGTCAAAGCGATGGCTAACATTTCCAAGACATGATGTTACGTGGCTTGAAAGGGGAACTTGAAGGTGGTGACAGTTCGCATTTTCCTTCTGACTTTGTCTTTCTACACGGTAAATGTTGGACGTGGCGGCACAGTGGTGCAATGGTAGAGTTGATGCCTTACAGCACCAGGGACCCGGGTTTGATCCTGACTACGGGTGCTGTCTATATAGAGTTTGTACGTTCTCCCCATCGCCACGTGGGTTTTCTCAGGATGCTGCGCTTTCCTCCCACACACCAAAGACTTACAGGTTTGTAGGCTAATTGGCTTGGTAAAATTGTAAAATTGTCCCCAGTATATAGGATAGTGCTAGTGTACGATGATCGCTGGTCAGCGCGGACTCAGTGTCAAACTTTAACTGGTAAAGTTCCAGAAACACACCTTGGATTTTTTAACTACATTTCCTTTCTATTTCTTTGTTCCCAGGATGTGGGCATTGTGGCAAGGTCAGGTGGTATTGCTCATTCCTAGCTGCTCCTGACGTAAGGAACCAGTGAGGAATGAAACACTATAGTATGGATTTCAACACAAGTAACTGCAGATGCTGGCTTACAAAAAAAGACGCAGTGCAGTGGAGTAACTCAACGGGTCAGGCAACATGTCTGGAGAACATGGATAGGCGACGTTTCGGGTCAAGAACCTTCTTTAGACCCAGAGTCAGAGTCTGAAGAGCATTGTTCAGAGATCAATATCTACCCAAGCCTAATTTTAATGCTCAACCATTCCTTATACACGAGGGGCAATTTTCACAGCGATCAATTATCTTACTAACCTACACGCCATTGAGGATGTGACTTAGAAGTCGCCCTGATGTACAAATCCTTTCCTGACCGCTTTGCCATCTTTTGGGGATCTCAATTTTAGGAGGACACTTTTCCCGAATTGAACATTTTTCTTTTTCCTTTAAATTTAAGATCAATCATGAGAATTAAAACAAAATCTATTTATTCTAGTAATACAGCTATCTTATGTTTTACAATTATTTCATCAAGTATCATTTAGTAAATAATGAACAAGGCAGGAGCATTAGTGTTCAGAGAAGCAAATATCTACCCATGACTAATTTTAATTAGCTGAATTCTGCTAAATAAGTTTCACCAGTGTACAAATTGTCTACCCTCTTGCTGCCACTCCATTAACTCCCTTCCAAAAGCACACAATACACCAAATATTATGTTATTTAAAATTACACAAAGAAACTTATGGTAAGACATCAACAATCCACTTGCTCCATCCCTGGAGTAAATATCAGAATACCAGGAGCCAATGAGCCACCCACTTCCCTTATCTACCTTAGGGATGAAATATCTTTCAGAGTTTACATCCGCTGTTGTTGAATGCAGGATGTTCATTGGGACAATGTTGCCAAATCTCTGGACTTCATGGATCACCGCGTTGGTGTAGGGCAAACTCGTCGGGTCTTCAGCACTGAGCGACCGTTCTGACCCAATAACTCTGATGATTTCCTTGTGAACTTTCTCTGGAAACCATATATTCATAGTTTATCTTCGTTTGGGTTTGTTGACTTTTTCCACTTATTGCAGCCACTCTCCTGCCTGAGACCAACTGCTTTGCAGGTCAGGTCCGGATTGATTCCCCCTCTCGTCAGCCCGGAGTCACTTTTGATGACCACTCACTGGTATGTCTTGAGGCAGCCGTGCATCCTGCACTAAAGGCTGCACTGAATCCAGGTTGTGTGACTGCTGAAACAGTTTAGTTCAATCCTTCCATCAAACCCGTTTTCTTATTTAGCGGTAGTGTACTTCAGACGGACTAGTTCTCTAATCGTTGTCATTTTAAGGATGCGCGACTTCATTAACCACCAAGAAACAAAATAAACACAACTGCATCGCTGAAAATTAATATTATCACTCTGTTGACCAAAAGCATTGTTTTAAAATTGCCAGTTTTAATAAGGAAAAACTCCACTGAATTTCACCCAAGTCTTAGCACACAAACACTATCAGATTTCATCATACAGAAAGTGTTATCATATCATATATATACAGCCGGAAACAGGCCTTTTTCGGCCCACCAAGTCCGTGCCGCCCAGCGATCCCCGTACATTAACACTACCCTACACACACTAGGGACAATTTTTACATTTTACCCAGCCAATTAACCTACATACCTGTACGTCTTTGGAGTGTGGGAGGAAACCCACGCAGGTCACGGGGAGAACGTACAAACTCCTTACAGTGCAGCACCCGTAGTCAGGATCGAACCTGAGTCTCCGGCGCTGCATTCGCTGTAAAGCAGCAACTCTACCGCTGCGCTACCGTACCGTTATCATCAAGTGAAGTTCAGTGAAAGGCTTCTGGAGAAGTGCAAACAGGCAACCACTGCTTATAACAAAAAGCTCTCTAGCAAGGACTGAATATGAGTGGACAAACATACATTAGAACCTCTGCTGACTTAGTTTGAGGACCGAAAATGAAACACTAGACACATGTACTTTGTTGGATTGAACCATTGTGGACTATTTCATGTAGTTAAACAATGGAGATAACAGCTTGAGCACTGGACATCAGAATTTCCTGTATTGAAAGTGCATCCTGTATTGTGCGTGGTTGTAAGTTTTGTTAAATTGCAAAATTCCTTTTTTTTCACTAAAAATCCGTTTTTTTGCCATCTGTGTTCCCTTTTTGGTTTGACAAGGTCGGCAGCTCTGGATTACAATCGAGCCATCCACAGAATAAAGGGAAAAACATGAATACCATTTAGTGGAAGATAAAGCCAGTATCTCCCATCTGGCACCAAATGATGGCAGCCTCGCCAACAATCTGTCTCATCCTTTTCTTCTTTAGCTGTCTTTAGCCTGTTGTTAAATGTATGTTTTAGTGTAAGTTTAGCTTTGTATTATGTGGGAGGTGGGTGTTGAGGAAACTTTTTTTAATCCCTTTCCTCGACGGAGTTGCGACTTTTTCTGTGTCGTATCTCCGTCCGCGCACATCGTGGAGCTGGTGGCCTCTTGCTGGGGATAGGCTTCGGGAGCTCCAACCGCGGGAGCCTGCGGACTTAACATCGTGGAGGTTGCGGTAGCTTGAGCTTTATAAGTCTGTGAGCTTTATAAAACTTTGGTTCCACCCAATTTGCGGTTCAGGTTGCCCCAGTACAGGATGTGAAGGCTCTGGAGAGGATGCAGAAGAGGTTTACATGAATGCTGTGTGGATCAGAGGGCATTAGCTATAAGGAGAGTTTAATTTAGCATAGTTTTCCCCCAGATTTCCCTTGAATCATTTGTCCAACATTTTTAGATTGTCACACCTTGATCCAGCTGCAAAGAGGAACAGCTTCTTTCCACAAATTATCATCAGGAAAAAAAAGTCACAGCATTTATGTAAATTTCAGACAGAGGAAGAATTTAAAATCATTGAAGGCAACAGGTTATACAAATAAAAGCAGGTTACATAATTCTGACAATATTTGTGAATTTGCTTCATGTTGAAAGGCATGTTTATATTCATGAACATGTCCTTCTCGCTAAATTGAGTGCAGGTTGAAAGTTAAAGAGCTGATATCACAGATTATCATTTATATTGATCACAAAATATCATCAAAAAGATTGAAGGAATGTTATTTTACAAACTTTTGGTGAATGGACTATAAGATTCGGAAGGGCAAATGTCAGGTGGCTGACTACATCATCCACTAAGTGCTGGAGTTTCACTGTTCATGGTGTGTCCCAGTTTACGGGACTTGAAGGCTCGTTTCCATTGTAGTCATGGAGGCACCATTGATTGCTCGCTAGATTCAGCCCCATGACAAATGCAACATTGCACAACAAAAACACACACACATTCTTTGAAATGTTTCTGAGAATAATGTAAAGGGGTAAAACTGAAGCAAAGGTTGTGTTGACATCAGCGACAAACAGCGCACACATTTTGGTACTTCGGGAATGATGTGAAGCCCACACCAGATACAAGCTCCAGATTGTTCACATTCGGGGGGACTTGAAACCGGAACTTCTGTATCAGAGTGGTAAAGAACAAGAAGAGCTCCACCCTGGCCAGGGTTTCTCCAGCACAGGCCCTGCGTCCTGCAAAGGCACAAACATGTCAACATAGGCAAACAAAAACGTTTGATTGATTGATTTAAAGATACAGCATGGAAACAGATCATTGACCCACTGAGTTCACGCTAACCATCGATGACACCGATTCTATATTATCCCATCCGCTCCCTGCACACTAGGGGCAATTTTACAGTGGCCATTTAACCTGCAAACCGCATGTCTCTGGGATGTGGGAAGAAACTGAAGGATCCGGAGGAAAACCATTAGAAAGAAGAAGGGTCCTAACACAAAGGGTGGTGGGTAGATGGAACGAGCTGCCAGAAAAGTTGAGGCAGGTACTACAACAACATTTAAAAGACATTTAAATAGGTACATGGATAGGAAATGTTTTGTGGGATATGGGCCAAATGTGTGCAAATGGGACTAGATGTGGCATCTGGGTCGGCATGGACAGGTTGGGCTGTTTTCTGGGCCTGTTTCCATGTTGTATGATTCTATGACTATTTCCAACATCCTCAGATCTTTATTTTACTCAGGCAAATGACTTGCCATAAATATTGCATTTCTGTCCATCAGTTAAGCTTAGGGCAGAGGGAAATTTAGTTTAGATTTTCATTGTGATATGTATCGAGGTACAGTGAAAAGCTTTTGTTTGCGTGCTATCCAGTCAAAGGTAAGACTATACATGAATACAATCAAGCCGTTCACAGAGTGCAGATAAAGGATAAAGGGTACAGTAAAGAATAAAAAGTGTAAAGTCCAAAAGAATGTAAAATCTTCCAGCGTAGAGTGCAAACATGGAGAAACGCCTTACCCATGGAGAATGGAGCAAAAGCATCTCTCTTCACAAACTTCCCGTCAGCATCCAGAAAGTTGGAAGGGTTAAAGTCTCTTGGGTTTTCCCACTGAGTTTTATCGAAAAGCACCGAGGTCAGCAAGGGGATCACGGGAGTGTCCTGAAAATATAATTTATAATCGCTGTTGGTATTCTGTTTGTAAAGCATTGCTGAAAATACGTGCACAAGAATGATCAATCTTGGCAGCATTTCCACTCTTCTACCTCTGCCACACCTTCAATTTCCATCACTCTGCCAACCTCTTCACCCTCAGTGACATTAACCTCTGGAATTATTTCTCGAATCTTCCCGGTCTCTCAACCTCTCACTCCCCTTAAGGATCGTTCTTAAGACCACCGTCTTTTATCAAACTCGCCCCAATATCTCATTCATGGGCGCAATGATAGAATTTTGGCAGGTAAAGTTCCAGAGACAGACCCTGGGATTTTTAACTACTTTTTTTTTCTATTTATAGGTCAGGTGGTATTACCCATCTCTAGATGGCCCTGACCTAAGGAAACAGCGAGGAGTCAACGAATATTGTGTGGAGATGTCCACACCAGGTATATATATGTCTGCACCAACAATAATTTTGACTAGTAAAACATCCTCTTCATTGCAGTGATAGACAATAGACAATAGACAATAGGTGCAGGAGTAGGCCATTCAGCCCTTCGAGCCAGCACCGCCATTCAATGCGATCATGGCTGATCACTCTCAATCAGTACCCCGTTCCTGCCTTCTCCCCATACCCCCTCACTCCGCTATCCTTAAGAGCTCTATCCAGTTCTCTCTTGAAAGCATCCAACGAACTGGCCTCCACTGCCTTCTGAGGCAGAGAATTCCACACCTTCACCACTCTCTGACTGAAAAAGTTCTTCCTCATCTCCGTTCTAAATGGCCTACCCCTTATTCTTAAACTGTGGCCCCTTGTTCTGGACTCCCCCAACATTGGGAACATGTTATCTGCCTCTAATGTGTCCAATCCCCTAATTATCTTATATGTTTCAATAAGATGCCCCCTCATCCTTCTAAATTCCAGTGTATACAAGCCCAATCGCTCCAGCCTTTCAACATACGACAATCCCGACATTCCGGGAATTAACCTAGTGAACCTACGCGGCACGCCCTCCATAGCAAGAATATCCTTCCTCAAATTTGGAGACCAAAACTGCACACAGTACTCCAGGTGCGGTCTCACCAGGGCCCGGTACAACTGTAGAAGGACCTCTTTGCTCCTATACTCAACTCCTCTTGTTACGAAGGCCAACATTCCATTGGCTTTCTTCACTGCCTGCTGTACCTGCATGCTTCCTTTCATTGACTGATGCACTAGGACACCCAGATCTCGTTGAACTCCCCCTCCTCCTAACTTGACACCATTCAGATAATAATCTGCCTTTCTATTCTTACTTCCAAAGTGAATAACCTCACACTTATCTACATTAAACTGCATCTGCCATGTATCCGCCCACTCACACAACCTGTCCAAGTCACCCTGCAGCCTTATTGCATCTTCCTCACAATTCACACTACCCCCCAACTTAGTATCATCTGCAAATTTGCTAATGGTACTTTTAATCCCTTCGTCTAAGTCATTAATGTATATCGTAAATAGCTGGGGTCCCAGCACCGAACCTTGCGGTACCCCACTGGTCACTGCCTGCCATTCCGAAAGGGACCCATTTATCCCCACTCTTTGCTTTCTGTCTGTCAACCAATTTTCTATCCATGTCAGTACCCTACCCCCAATACCATGTGCCCTAATTTTGCCCACTAATCTCCTATGTGGGACCTTGTCGAAGGCTTTCTGAAAGTCGAGGTACACCACATCCACCGACTCTCCCTTGTCAATTTTCCTAGTTACATCCTCAAAAAATTCCAGTAGATTTGTCAAGCATGATTTCCCCTTCGTAAATCCATGCTGACTCGGAATGATCCCGTTACTGCTATCCAAATGCTCAGCAATTTCGTCTTTTATAATTGACTCCAGCATCTTCTCCACCACTGATGTCAGACTAACTGGTCTATAATTACCTGTTTTCTCTCTCCCTCCTTTCTTAAAAAGTGGGATAACATTTGCTATCCTCCAATCCACAGGAACTGATCCTGAATCTATAGAACATTGAAAAATTATCTCCAATGCTTCCACTATTTCTAGAGCCACCTCCTTAAGTACTCTGGGATGCAGACCATCAGGCCCTGGGGATTTATCAGCCTTCAGTCCCATCAGTCTACCCAAAACCATTTCCTGCCTAATGTGGATTTCCTTCAGTTCCTCCATCACCCTAGGTTCTCCGGCCCCTAGAACATTTGGGAGATTGTGTGTATCTTCCTCAGTGAAGACAGATCCAAAGTAACGGTTTAACTCATCTGCCATTTCTTTGTTCCCCATAATAAATTCCCCTGCTTCTGTCTTCAAGGGACCCACATTTGCCTTGACTATTTTTTTCCTCTTCACGTACCTAAAAAAACTTTTGCTATCCTCCTTTATATTATTGGCTAGTTTACCCTCGTACCTCATCTTTTCTCCCCGTATTGCCTTTTTAGTTAACTTTTGTTGCTCTTTAAAAGAGTCCCAATCCTCTGTCTTCCCACTCTTCTTTGCTATGTTATACTTCCTCTCCTTAATTTTTATGCTGTCCCTGACTTCCCTTGTCAGCCACAGGTGTCTCTTACTCCCCTTAGTCTTTCCACCTCTTTGGAATAAATTGATCCTGCAACCTCTGCATTATTCCCAGGAATACCTGCCATTGCTGTTCTACCGTCTTCCCTGCTAGGGCCTCCTTCCAGTCAATTTTGGCCAGCTCTTGCCTCATGCCTCTGTAATCCCCTTTGCTATACTGTAATACCGACACTTCCGATTTTCCCTTCTGCCTTTCCATTTGCAGAGTAAAACTTATCATGTTGTGATCACTGCCTCCTAATGGCTCTTTTACCTCTAGTCCCCTTATCAGATCAGGATCATTACACAACACTAAATCCAGAATTGCCTTCTCCCTGGTAGGCTCCAGTACAAGCTGTTCTAAGAATCCATCTCGAAGGCACTCTACAAACTCTCTTTCCTGGGGTCCATTTCCAACCTGATTTTCCCAGTCTACCTGCATGTTGAAATCTCCCATAACCACCGTAGCATTACATTTTTGACATGTCAATTTTATCTCCTGATTCAAATTGCACCCTATGTCGAGGCTACTGTTTGGGGGCCTATAGATAACTCCCATTAGGGTCTTTTTACCCTTACAATTTCTCATTTCTATCCATACTGATTCAACATCTCCTGATTCTATGTCACCCCTTGCAAGGGAATGAATATCATTCCTTACCATCAGAGCAACCCCACCCCCTCTGCCCACCTGTCTGTCTTTTCTATACGTTGTGTACCCCTGAATATTCAGTTCCCAGCGCTCTTTTTAAACTGCCTGTTCAACTGTAATTAGCACTTACTTTTCTGCTCAGCCAACGGGCGTCCTTGCTCTGCTCCCGGACTTTTCAAATTGACTACTAGCTTCCTCTTGGCGCTCTTTTTAAACTGCCTGTTCAACTGTAATTAGCACTTACTTTTCTGCTCAGCCAACGGGCGTCCTTGCTCTGCTCCCGGACTTTTCAAATTGATCTTATGTTTTAACAAGTTATTACTTCAAGGAAAATTCAGTAAATAATCAAGACAGGAGTATACAGACAACAATTGGCATTTTAAGAGAGATAAATGTCCTACCAAGCTGAATTTTATCGGATGAACTCTGCTACAAAGGTTTCACCAGTGTACAAGTTGTCTATCCACTCACTCCATCAACTCTCTTTCAAAAGCAGTCGATACACCAGAGATGATGTTGTATAAAATTACACAAATAAATTTATGAGCCTAAGAAATCAACAATCCACTTGCTTCCTCCCTGGAGTAAATATCACAATATCAGGAGCCAATGAGCCACCCACTTCCTTTATCTACCTTTGGGATGAAATATCCTCGAAAGTTTACATCTGCTGTTGTTGAATGCATGATGTTCATTGGGACAATGTTGCCAAATCTCTGGACTTCATGGATCACCGCGTTGGTGTAGGGCAAACTCGTCCGGTCTTCAGCTCTGGGCGACCGTTCTGACCCAATGATACCGATGATTTCCTCGTGAACTTTCTCTGGAAACCAAGGGCATCATTAAAGCACTGGGCGACAGGGCTAGAGCTGGGATTCACACACGGGACAAACAGTAATCAATCAGACCGCTCCTCACCCTGTACGTGGGGGTACTTCATCATCAGCAGCATGGCCCAACGAAGTGTGGTGGAAGTTGTCTCCATCCCAGCAGCAAACAGGTTGGATGTCGTGTAGAGCAGATTCTTTTCATGGAAATATGTGTTTGGATTACCTGACTCCTGCATTAGATTAACAGAGCAAAGACCCAGAAATTACTTTGGGACCAAGAGTACACACCGGAAGCCCTTTGGCCCACTGAGTTCACGCTGACCATCATTCACCCATTTACACCAGTTCTATGTTATCCCATGTTGACATCCACTCCCTACACCAGGAGCAATTTACAGAAGGCAAATAGCCCACTTACCCGTGTGTCTTTGGGATGTGGGAGGAAAGTGGGGCATGCAGAGTAAACCAATGTGGTTTCAGGGAGAACATGTAAATTCCACACAGACTGCACCTGAGGTCAGGATCGAACCCGAGTCTCCGGCGTTGTGAGGCAGCGGCTCTACTGGTAATGCCATTGTACTGACCTATCCTGTCACCACCAGGTTCACTAAATGCTACAATTGACACCAAATCAATAATGTTCGAGCTCAGTTGAATAGCTCCAGCTCCTTTGAAGCAAACCCATTATACAAAATCTACCTCTTCCTAAAGGGGAGGTGTGGAGTCCATACCTGGTTCTGTTTTAACAAGTACGTATCAATGAAGCCCCTTGGGTTGTTTGCATCTAGTTTCTGATCATTTTCATTTATAAGGTTCTTGATGATTCCACAATTTGAACTATTATTTTGCAGCAATTTGTTGCGTGAGCCAAGAAATCTTAGGATAGGAAATGCATTGTAAATCTATAAAATAAAATCACGAGTATTAACATCAAAGCAAACAATTGGTAGCCAATACTTGAAATCTGGTAATAAAGGTATAAAATCTTTAAAATTTAGGAATTATTCAAACATTGAGTGTGCTTGTTAAGTTTAGTTTGAGATACAGTGTGGAAACAGGCTCTTCGGGTCCACACTGAACAGCGAACCCCACACATTAACACTATCCTACACACTAGGGGCAATTTACACTTACTGTACACCAAGTATACAAACCGAAGCCAATTAACCTACAAACCTGTACGTATTTGGAGTGTGGGAAGAAACCAAAGATTTCAGAGAAAACCCATGCGGTCAAACTCCATAAAAACAACACCCGTGGTCGGGATCGAACCCGGGTCTCTAGTGCTGCAAGCGCTGGAAGGTAGCAACTCTACCACTGTGCCACCATGTGCCCTAAGTGCTAAGACTAATTATATATCTGGTATTTGTTTTTTATTGTCTTTGTTGTCCTTATCAGGAATATAATGTCTGAAAGCCCAGGTCCCATTGAGTCCCAAGCGACGTCCACCCAACCATCTCCCTCTGTCAAACCACAAGGTCGGGTCACAATGAATGTTTATCAGCTGCTCTTCAGACAACATGTGACAAAAGTTGGTGAGTCAGTCGGACAAGCAGCTTTTTTTTTGTGTATTGAGGGACAGATACTTTGAGACCCCAATTAAATCAATGATGGAAGGCTGTTTATCGGACTGGAAAGCTGTGACTAGTGGTGTGCCCAAAGAGTAGGTGCTGGGCCCACTGCTGATTGTCATCTACATCAATGATTTGGATGAGAAGCGAAAGGCACATTTAGTAAGTTTGCAGATGGCACTGGAAGAGGTGGTAGAGAAGGTTATCAACAATTACAGCAGGAACTTGATCAGCAGGTAAGTGGAGTTCAATTCAGATAAGTGCTCGGTATTGCATTTTCGGATGTCATACCAGGGTAGTATTTTCACAAAGAATGCAAGGGCCCTGGGGAGTGTTGCAGAATGGAGGGACCAAGGGGTTCCAGTACATAGTTCCCGATACTGGCAAAACCGGTAGACGGGGTGGTGAATAAGGCTATTGGAATGTCGTCTCTTCATCAGTAAGGGCATTGAGTATAGAGATTATGCAAGATATTGGTGAGGCCAATAGTGGAGAATTGTGTTCAGTTTTGGTGACCCTGCGGTTAGAAAGATGCCTTTAATCTGTAAACTTTGCAGAAGAGTTACGTGGATGTTACCAGAACCCAAGGGACTGTGTTAAATGGAGTGGTTATGCAGGCTAGGACATTATTCATAAGATCATAAATCATAAGTAATAGGAGCAGATTTAGGCCATTGGGCCCATCAAGTCTACATCCCTCTTTTTGTATTATAGCCCTCTTGAAATAAATGCTCTTGAAAAAAATATTCCTTGGAGCATTGAAGATTGAGAGGTGATCTTACAGAGTTGTTTAAAATCATGAGGGGCTTAGACGCAGAGACCAGGTGGGAGCTGCGATGCGGAGACCATGAGGGGTGAGCTCCAAGGTGGAGTCAGGGCGCGTCTGTATTTGGCACCTATGGGGTAACATTTTGACACAGATGATGGTACGTCTATAGAACAAGCTTCTGGAGGATGTAGTTGGCGCAGGTACTTTAACAATAAGTAAAACGCATTCGTACAGGTTTGGAAATAGTAAAGGTTTTGAGTGATAAGAGTCCAATGCGGACAAATGGGACTTGCTTCGATAGGCATCTAGGTCAGGTTTGCCAAAGAGCTTGTTTTTGTGCTGTTTGACTCTATGACTCTTCTGGGGCCTCTTGCAAATGAGCATTTATTGGAAAATATCTGCAATCTCAGTGAAAGATAAGGTTTACCTGTATCGTAGGGGAACCGGCAAGTTGTATGTTTTCATTAATTCCTTTGACTAAAATGTTGAACCTTTCATCGTCATAATCAAATCTATCACCAAAAACTATCGAGCAGATTATATTGGCCACTGCAGCGTTCAACTTGAAGGTTGGATTAAATTCTTGGCCTGAAGAAATACGCATCATTCACGTTAGTGACAAACAGTGTAAACCAATTCACATTTATAAGGCATCCTGATCAGTCTCTTTTTACTGATGTCTGACACTTGACTTCAGTGGCAAGTTTTAAATGTTGCTTTTAATGCAGTAATTCCTCAAGGGCTAAGAGACATATCAAGAGGGCAGAACCCTGGTGGTTATGTTACCAGGGAAGTATTTGGAGGCATGGAGGTCTGTGCCAGAGAAATTAGTTCAAATCCCACAGGAGAATAGAAATTCAATTAGTTAATGAATCTGAAACAGATTACTGGAATCAGTAATGGGGATGATGAATTTATGAGATTGTTGTTAAAACAACTCATCTAGATCAGAGGCTAAATGCAAATTAGAGGAACAGCATCTCATATTCCACTTACAAGCCAGTGGTATGAATATTGAATACTCTAACTTGAAATAACCCCAGCATTCCCTCTCTCCATCCCTCCCCCACCCAAGTCACACCACCTTCGCGTTTTCACCCAGCAAACAGTTAACAATGGCCTGTTTCCTTTATCATTCATTTGTTCCATATCTCTCTACATCACCATCTATTTATCTTGTTTCCCTTTCCCCCCGAATCTCAGTCTGAAAAAGGATCTCAACCCTAAATGTCACCCATTCCTTCTCTCCAGAGAAGCTGCCTGTCCAGCTGAGTTACTCCAGCATTTTGTGTCTATCTTCTAGTTCATTGATGACCTTCACAGACAAAATTTGCCATCTTTTCCCAGTCCAGTTGATGTACAACTCCACATACTTGAATGTAGCTGACACTTAACTGTTTCCTCAGTTGAGGAGCAACAACAAGTGGACATTGCCATTGATGATCACATATCTGAATGGAAATCAAACCATTTAATACATGCTAAAGTGGAGTCTTTAAATTCACTTGAGAGGCGGGAAAAAGAGCTGAAAAGCTGAAGCAAAAATAAGAAAAATTCTGGAAACACTCAACAGGTCAGGTAGCATCTTTGGAGAGTGTACCAGTGAGCAGGATTAACTAGGGGCAGAACTAACACAAAGTGATGAATTGAACAGTCATTTTCTTCAATAGGTATTTCTTGGATTCTTTATGAATCTTAAATTATAAATTATTAGAAGTAGGCAGAGGAGAGTTGATCAGTCTGCCTCCTGATTTAGATTCACCTTTGTGGGATTCGAACATTTTAATGAGGAAATGGGTTTCTTCAGTGATTTTATCTTCGATAGTTTTCCTGCCCATTCCAAAGTCGCGCAGAGTGGATACAGTGAACCTTCGCATCTGCTTCCAAGAGTCCCCATGACCAAAGATGATGCCTGCAATTAAATCCATCAGTGTGACATCTTGTCAAAGCAACTTGCAACCAAGGTAAAAGTGAGCCTCTCTTTTAAATGACAAAATGTTAATAGAAAACAGTGGACAAAGAAGGAAATAATTATTTAATGTAGTGCAGACCATAGAGCATAGAGGATAGAACAGTGCAGCACAGGAATAGTCCCTTCGACCCACAGTCTGTGTCGAACATGATACCAAATTAACATAACCACATCTACCTGTATCCCTCCATTCCCCGTCCGATCACGTGTCTGTCTGTCTGTCCCAAATGACACAATCATGTCTGCTACCATCACCATCCCACAATGCATTGCAGGCATCCACCTGTCTCTGTGTAAAAAAACTTGCCTTGCATTTCTCCTTTAAACCTTCTCTCCTTTAAAGTGATGCAGTCAACTTCCTGAACCTCGCAAATATTTCCTTTTACTTTTAATAGCCAAGAAAGAGAATAGATTACGTAAATAGTGGGATTTTCAGGGAATGTTCTGAGAGCCAGCAGAGACAGGCTGAATGATCTCATAGTTGAAAGAAAGATACTATACCTCCTCAGACTAAGTTACAGTCAGCCTGAGATTGTGTAACAAAAATAGTGAAAGTGAGAAAGATATTAGTTAAAATTGGAAAAGAGGGTGTTTAGTTTAGAGACACAGCATGGAAACAGGCCCTTCAGGCCACGGAGTCTGCGCCGACCAACGAACATCCTAGACACTATTTCTATGTGAGACCAGTTTTACATCCTACATACTCGGGCAATATTCAATTATCCCACAACCCTGAATGCATTTGGAGCGTGAGAGGAAACCGGAGCACTCACAGCAAACCCACACGGTCACAGAGAGAACATACAAACTCCACACAGACAGCACCCGGATATCTGGCGCTGTGAGGCAGCAACTCTACAGCTGCGCCATTTGCCACCCGGTGCTTTATTAGTTTGTGAAGCAGTCTTACATTAAATCACCAAGTGATTGGTTTCATGTATTATGTGATTAAATTCAGCACCGTTTGCTGACGATTGGTTACCAATCTCACTTAAAGAATAACGCGTTGGCCAAAGTCCTTTAAAGCTTTACACCTTAGCAAAATCAAGCATTCATCAAGACTCCAGTTAACTGAACCAAATGAGGATGAAACTAATTGTTAAAAGTTCAACAACAATGCAGATGATAGTTACCATGACCCTTGGCCACTTCTTCAAATATTGGGACGTGAGCTCTTCCTCCAAACACATCGGGATGGTTGATGAGAGCATCCTTCACGGTCTCGTATCCAGTCAAGACCACAGCCTTCATGGTTCCAAGCTTGATGCTGAAGATTGGGCCGTACTTCTCAGACAGCTTAAACAGGAGGAACAAGATCCCATGAACAATTAATAACTTTCTTTATTCTTTAAATGGATTAATTCATTGGATGTGGCCAACCCTTTGATATATCGTCTATTCCTCATTAACCTCCAATGAGGAATGAGGGTGGAGTTGCTGCCTTACAGCCCCGGAGACCTGGGTTCGATCCTGACCACGGGTGCTATCTGTACAGAGTTTGCACGTTCGCCCCGTGACCGCTTGGTTTCCTCCAGGCGCTCCATATTCCAAAGACATGCGAGTTTGTAGGTTAATTGGCTTCTGCAAATTGTCCTTAGTGTGTAGCACAGGACTAGTGTACGGGTGATTGATGGTCAGCGCAGGCTCGGTGGGCCGAAGGGCCTATTTCCACGCTGTATTTCTGAAATAAACTTAACATAAGAGTTGATGACGGTAATGCAGTGCAAGTGGTGTACGTGAATTCCCAGAAAACCTTTGACAGTGTGACACGTGACTGGCTTATCAGCAACATTGAATCACGTGGTGCAAATCGATTATGGTTGACAGTAGAATAGATAAATGGGGAGGGGGGGGGGAGGTGTGGGGTGTTAGTTTTTGGTCAGCGGTTGTTCGTCAGACTGGAGGAAGGCAAATTCTGGTGTTCTCCAGTGATTGGATTCGTAGCAATTTTGTTTTTTGATCCTTATTAATGCCTGGACTTGCAGGAACAAAGCACAATTTCTAAATGTGCCAGACATAATGACACAGAACTTTGTTCAGAGGGTTCATGTTCAAATGCGATGTGTGGCCAAGTGATTTTACAGAGAGTGGTGATTGCATGGACGCACTGCCAGGGTTGGTGGTGGAGACAGATACAACAGTGGCGTTTCAGATAGGCACATAGATATGCATTACATGTAGGCAGTGGAGTTTGGTTAACGGCATCATGTTCAGCACTGATATCGTGGGTTGAAGGACCTCTTCCTGTGCTATACATCTCTATATCAATACACTAAAAACTCTCGTTTGTTTGTTTGTTTGTTCCTGAACTACAGCCAAAACGGTACACGATAGCGCGACAATTTTAGGTCCACCTTGCTGGAAGAAGTTTCATCGAAATCGGTGTTATATTTTAAAAGTTATTCACATTTTAAAGTTTAAATCTATCTCCTATGGAGGGAGGGGTGGGGAAAGGGGGGGAGGAGGAGGGGGGGGAGGGGGGTTAGACTTGGTCTAGTTTAAACTAAAAGGGGAATTGCCAAGCTTATTCAATAAGCAGCATTTTCATGTCATTTCTGAGAGTCTGGCCTGGAAAACGTTTCCCTGAGACACATCTCCAGTCTTGTGAAACTCTCACTGTTTGTATTAATCTTATTATTTATTATTGCCAACTCTGTGAAAAGTTTGTTTGCGTGCTATCCAGACATATCACTTCATACATGCGTGCAGTCACGCCATACACAATACCACGGGGTGTGGACGCAGCACAATACCGCAGTCTATAGTGTTACAGCGTTATAGCGCAGTGTTACAGAGACATAGTCGAGGCACTGTGCACCGGGACATTCTGGTAAATTGTAAAAACACTGATACTTGCAGACTGGGTGGCTAAGGTGATCATAGGTGCCGGTAGAAACTGAAGGACATTGAAGAAACAAGGCACTGCAGATGCTGGTTTACATAAAAGATAGAGTCTGAAGGAGGGTCCCGATTCGAAATGTTCCCTGTCTATCTTCTCCAGAGATGCTGCCCGACCCGCTGAGACCCAGGTCGGATCGAGGTCTTTCTCGTTTGTGGTTGAGAAAGTGGGATAACAAAGAGCGAGTGTGAAGATAGACACAAAATGTTGGAGTAACTCAACGGGTCAGGCAGCGTCGCTGGAGAAAAGGAATAGGTGACGTTTCGAGTCGGAACCCTTCTTCAGACAGATGAAGGTTCCGACCTAAAACTTCACCTATTATTTTTCTCCAGAGATGCTGCCTGTCACGCTGAGTTACTCCAGCACTGTGTTTTTTTGTAAATGAGTGATTGAAGCGATACAGCATGGAAACAGGCCCTTCGGCCCAACGAGTCCATGTCGACGAACAATTACAAGAACAGAGGCCAATGAACCTGCAATGTTTCTATTTCAAATTAAAGGAATTGAATCCTTGATTCAGGGCAGGGGAACAAAAAAAATGTATATCTTCAATGTATAAATTATTACAAAAATCTAGTCCAAAGATAGGAATACAAAAATCAAGACAAAGATGGGAAACAGATCTGAATATTAGCATTGATGAACCAAGTTGGGAAAGATTGTGTTTAGACAGTATGAAAAATACTATTAATGTGAGATATAGTTTAGTACAATATAATTTCTTACATCAATTATATTTAACTAAAAAAAAATTAAACAATTTAAAACCAAATTTACCTGAAATTTGTTTTAGATGCAACCAAGATGTGGGTACTTTTTTACACTCCACATGGGCATTTATTGGGAGATATTAAAGGAATATTACCAAGGTTAATTTTAGATAATTATCAGGAAAGATTTCTCAAAATAGCAATAGCAAAAAAATGTGTAGCGGTCACTTGGAAAGATCACAATGAAATAAGAATTGAAAGATGGTACGCAGAAATGCGTAGTTGTATCCCATTAGAAAAAGCTACTTATAATCTGAGAAATAGATATGATTTCTTTTTGAAAGTTTGGAACCCATTCATTTTAAAACTAGGATTAAGAATTGGAAATATATAAATTCAGGATTGTTTTGATACCCTTAATAAGAAATTAATAAGAAATTAGCCGGAAGTGTTTCCTTCTTGACTCCAGGTTTCCTTCTTTCTTTCTTTCTTTCTCTCTCTCTTTCTCTCTTTCTTTCTTTCTTTCATTCTTTCTCTCTTTCTTTCTCTCTTTCTTTCTTTCTTTCTTTCATTCTTTCTCTCTTTCTCTCTTTCTTTCTCCCTTTCTTTCTCTCTCTCTTTCTCTCTCTTTCTTTCTCTCTCTCTTTCTCTCTCTTTCTCTCCCTCTTTCTTTCTCTCTCTCTTTCTCTCTCTCTTTCTCTCTCTCTTTCTTTCTCTCTTTCTTTCTCTCTTTCTCTCTTTCTTCCTCTCTTTCCCTTTTTTCTAACTGGGGGTGGTGGGGAAGGGGGTTGTGGGTGGGGAGATAATACAGAACAATACATGTATAATTGAATTTATAATGTAGGTATCATTGGGTACTATGAGTTGTAACATGTATGTGCTTTGTTAAAATTTAAATAAAAATAACATTTTAAAAAAAGAAACAGAGGTCAATGAACCTGCAAACACGCGGGACGTGCGAGAACAGCGGGGTCGCAGTGAGAACTTGCAAACTGGGTCAAACCATCGCACCTGGGTCTCTGGCGCTGTCTCCCCGCTGTTCCACCATATCGGACAAGAGCGGGTAACATCTGATTACAAGGAGTGAGTGCTGGAAGTTGTGTAGCTGAGCTCAGGAGTGCTGTGATTCCAGGGGCGGTGAATCTGAGCGGCAGCGACATAGAGACAGCGATGCCTCTGCCAAGCGCTGGGTGCAAGTGGGGAACACAACGACCCCCCATTGCTGCCTCCTCCCGCTCCCTCTTACCTCCATGAGACTCTCGTGGGGCTTCTTCAGATCCAGGAGGTGCAGGTGCCCGATGATGGGCAGAGGATGGGGTCCCGGGGGGAGGTTGAGCGCTCCAGGGCACTTCGAGCCGCGGCGAAAGTAAAGGAGGAGCGAGAGGGAGAGGGCGCCGAGGATCAGTAAAGTGGCTGCGTCCAGCGGGAAGGCGCTGCCCAACGCCATCTCTGGGCTCCCCTTGACTTCCCACTCCTGCCAGCGACCGCCCCAGAGCAGGGTCCCGGGCCGCAGTCGCTCTCAGTTAACCTGACAGTTAAAGGTGTCAGCGGGGGGGCGGCCACCAGAGAGGAGCCGCCTCTTGGCTGCGGATTCAGTAAAGTGGTGCCAGGGCAACTAACGTTGGTGGCGTCTCAGGGTGTGCACGTCTCCGTCTGAGTCAAAGGCAAAGCAGGCAAACGTAAGGAAGCTTGGCTGACCAGGGAAGTTGTGGCGTTGGACAAAAACAAGAATGGTGCATGGGGCAGGTTTCTGCAGCTGGGGTCAAGTGCAGTCTTGGAGGAGTTTCGGGAACTACGGAGTAAACTGAAAAAGGAGATCAGAAGGGCAAAAAGGGGCCAGGAGATAGCTCTGTGGGGAAGGATTAAGGACAATCACAACAGATTTTATAAACACATCAGGGAGAAAAGGGAGAGAGAGAGTGTGGGACCTCTCAGGAGTCAAAGTGGTCACCTCTGTGTGGAGCCACAATAGATGGGCAAGGTCCTCAATTAGTATTTCTCCTCTGTATTTACCGAGGAGAAAAACAGTAGGACGGAGGAACTTGGGGCTGTCAATGAAAGTGTATATCCGAAGACATTGCGGGAAACTCGAGAGGAAATTGCAGGAGCCCTGGTTGAAATTTACGAGTCGTCCTTAAATATAAGAGAGGAGCAGGAAGACTGGAGGGTGGCAAATGTTGTGCCTCTTTTCAAGAAGGGCTGCAGGGAAAATGCTGGGAACGATAGGCTGGCTCCATGGAAGGAAGCAGAGGGCGATGGTGGAAGGTTGCTTCTCGGACTGGAGGCCTGTGGTGTGCCTCAGGTTTCGGTGCTGGATCCTTTACTGTTTGTCATATCATATCATATCATATCATATACATACAGCCGGAAACAGGCCCTTTCGGCCCTCCAAGTCCGTGCCGCCCAGCGATCCCCGTATATTAACACTATCCTACACCCACTAGGGACAATTTTTACATTTACCCAGCCAATTAACCTACATACCTGTACGTCATCTACATCAATGGTTTGGATGAGAACATACAAGGCAAGATTAGCAAGTTTGCTGATCATACTAAAGTGAGTGGTTTTGCAGATAGTGAAGATTGTTGTGAAAGATTGCAGCAGGATCTGGATCGATTGGCCAGGTGGGAAAAAGCTTTTGAAAGGCAGAAGGAGACAAAGTGCCATATTCCAAAGAAGAAAACCAATTTCTACATAAAGATGTTATCCCACAGATTTCCCTTGAATCATTTGTCCAACATTTTTAGATTGTCACACCTTGATCCATCTGCGAAGATGAACAGCTCTTTCCACAAATTATCACAAGAAAAAAAAAGTCACAGCATTTATGTTAATTTCAGACTGAGGAAGAATTTAAAATCGTTGAAGGCAACAGGTTATACAAATAAAAGCAGGTTACATAATTCTGACAGTATTTGTGAATTTGCTTCATGTTGAAAGGCATGTTTATATTCATGAACATGTTCATCTTGCTAAATTGAGTGCAGGTTGAAAGTTAAAGAGCTGATATCACAGATTATCATTTATATTGATCACAAAATATCATCAAACAGATTGAAGGAATGTTATTTTCCAAATTTTGGTGGACTGTAAGATTCGGAATGGCAAACGTCCGGTGACTGACTAAATCATCCACTAAGTGCTGGAGTTTCACTGTTCATGGTGTGTCCCAGTTGAAGGCTCGTTTCCATTGAAGTCATGGAGGCACCATTGATTGCTCCGCTAGATTCAGCCCCATGACAAATGCAACATTCAACAACAAAATCTCACACGCACATTCTTTGAAATGTTTCTGAGAATAATGTAAAGGGGTAAAACTGAAGCAAAGGATGTGTTGACATCAGCGACGTACAGCGCACACGTTTTGGTACTTCGGGAATGATGTGAAGCCCACACCAGATACAAGCTCCAGATTGTTCACATTCGGGGGGACTTGAAACCGGAACTTCTGTATCAGAGTGGTAAAGAACAGGAAGAGCTCCACCCTGGCCAGGGATTCTCCAGCACAGGCCCTGCGTCCTGCAAAGGCACAAAGATGTCAACGTAGCCCCACAAAAACAACGTTTGATTGATTGATTTAAAGATACAGCATGGAAACAGATCATTGGCCCACTGAGTTCACGCTAACCATCGATGTTCTATATTATCCCATCCGCTCCCTGCACACTAGGGGCAATTCTACATTGGTCATTTAACCTGCAAACCGCATGTCTCTGGGATGTGGGAAGAAACCGAAGGAACCGGAGGAAAACCATTAGAAAGAAGAAGGGTCCCTACCTGAAATGTCAGCTGTCCATTCTATCCACAAATGCTGCCTGACCCACCAATTTCCCATGTTTTAGGTTAAGATTCAATAAGAATCTCAGCTGCAACTTTTTAACACAAAGGGTGCTGGGTAGATGGAACGAGCTGGCAGAAAAGGTAGTTGAGGCAGGAACTACAACAACATTTAAAAGACATTTAAATAGGTACATGGATAGGATTTTTTGTGGGATATGGGCCAAATGTGTGCAAATGGGACTAGATGCGGCATCTGGGTCAGCATGGACAGGTTGGGCTGTTTCCTGGGCCTGTTTCCATGTTGTATGATTCTATGACTCTATTTCCATCATCCTCCGATCTTTATTTTACTCAGGCAAATGACTTGCCATAAATATTGCATTTCCCTCCATTAGTTAAGCTTAGGGCCGGGGGAAATTTAGTTTAGATTTTCATTGTGATATGTACCGAGGTACAGTGAAAAGCTTTTGTTTGCGTGCTATCCAGTCAAAGGTAAGACTATACATGAATACAATCAAGCCGTTCACAGAGCGCAGATAAAGGATACATTAAAGAATAAAAAGTGTAAAGTCCAAAAGGATGTAAAATCTTCCAGCGTAGAGTGCAAACATGGAGAAACGCCTTACCCATGGAGAATGGAGCAAAAGCATCTCTCTTCACAAACTTCCCGTCAGCATCCAGAAAGTTGGAAGGGTTAAAGTCTCTTGGGTTTTCCCACTGAGTTTTATCGAAAAGCACCGAGGTCAGCAAGGGGATCACGGGAGTGTCCTGAAAATATAATTTACAATCGCTGTTGGTATTCTGTTTGTAAAGCATTGCTGAAAATACGTGCACAAGAATTAACAATCTTGGCAGCATTTCCACTCTTCTACCTCTGCTACATCACCAATTTCCATCACTCTGCCAAGCTCTTCACCCTCAGTGACATTAACCTCTGGAATTCTTTCTCGAAACTTCGCTGTCTCTCTACCACTCACTCCCCTTAAAGATCCTTCTTAAGACCTCCATCTTTTATCAAACTCGCCCCAATATCTCATTCAGGGGGGCAGTGATAAAATGTTGGCAGGTAAAGTTCCAGAGACAGACCCTGGGATTTTTAACTACATTTTTTTTCTATTAATTTTTTTCCCAGGATGTGGGCATTGTGGCAAGGTCAGGTGGCATTTGCCCATCCCTAAATGCCCCTGACTTGAGGAAACAGCGAGGAGTCGATAACTATTTTGTGCAGATGTCCGCACCAGGTATATGTCCACACCCACAATGATTTTCTCGATTTGAACTTGCATTTATCTTTCCCCTTGAAGTTAATGTCATTCATGACTAATAAAACATCCTCCTCATTGCAGTAGTAATGTGATCTTATGTTTTAACAAGTTATTACTTCAAGGAAAATTCAGTAAATAAACAAGACAGGAGTATACAGACACCAAATGGCATTTTAAGAGAGATAAATGTCCTACCAAGCTGAATGTTTTCAGATGAATTCTGCTATAAAAGGTTCACCAGTGTACAAGTTATCTATCCACTCACTCCATCAACTTTCTTTCAAAAGCAGTCGATACACCAGAGATGATGTTATATAAAACTACACAAATAAATTTATGAGCCCAAGACATCAGCAATCCACTTGTTCCATCCATGGAGTAAATATCACAATATCAGGAGCCAATGAGCCACCCACTTCCTTTATCTACCTTTGGGATGAAATATCCTTGAAAGTTTACGTCTGCTGTTGTTGAATGCATGAAGTTCATTGGGACAATGTTGCCAAATCTCTGGACTTCATGGATCACCGCGTTGGTGTAGGGCAAACTCGTCCGGTCTTCAGCTCTGGGCGACCGTTCTGACCCAATGATACTGATGATTTCCTCGTGAACTTTCTCTGGAAACCAAGGGAATTGTTAAAGCACTGGGCGGCAGGGCTCGAGCTGGGATTCACACACGGGACGCACAGTAATCAATCAGACCGCTCCTCACCCTGTACGTGGGGGTACTTCATCATCAGCAGCATGGCCCAACGAAGTGTGGTGGAAGTCGTCTCCATCCCAGCACCAAACAGGTTGACTGTCGTGTGGAGCAGATTCTTTTCATGGAAATATGTGTTTGGATTACCTGACTCCTGCAGTAGATTAACAGAGCAAAGACCCAGAAATTACGTTGGGACCAGGAGTACACACCAGAGGCCCTTCGGCCCACTGACTCCACGCTGACCATTATTCACCTGTTTACACCAGTTCTATGTTATCCCACGTTGGCATCCACTCCCTACACCAGGAGCAATTTACAGAACGCAAATAACCCACAAACCCAGGTGTCTTTGGGATGTGGGGGGAAAGTGGGTTCCGCAGAGTAAACCAACGTGATCTCATGAGAACCTGCAAATATCACACAGATTGACAATAGACAATAGGTGCAGGAGTAGGCCATTCGGCCCTTCGAGCCAGCACCACCATTCAATGTGATCACGGCTGATCATTCTCGATCAGTACCCCGTTCCTGCTTTTCCCCATACGCCCTGACAACGCTATCCTTAAGAGCTCTATCTAGCTCTCTCTCTTGAATGCATTCAGAGAATTGGCCTCCACTGCCTTCTGAGGCAAAGAATTCCACAGATTCACAACTCTCTGACTGAAAAAGTTTTTCCTCATCTCTGTTCTAAATGGCCTGCCCCTTATTCTTAAACTGTGGCCCCTGGTTCTTGACTCCCCCAACATTGGGAACATGTTTCCTGCCTCTAACTTGTCCAACCCCTTAATAATCTTACATGTTTCAATAAGATCCCCTCTCATCCTTCTAAATTCCAGTGTATACAAGCCTAGTCTTTCAACATATGAGAGTCCCAGACTGCACCCGAGGTCAGGATCGAACCCGGGTCTCCAGCGTTGTGAGGCAGTTACCGTACCGGTAATGCCACTGTACTGACCTATCCTGTCACCACCAGCTTCGTTAAATGCCACCATTGCCAGCAAATCAATAATGTTCGAGCTCAGTTGAATAGCTACAGTTTCTTTGAAGCAAACTCATTATACAAAATCTACCTCTTCTTAATGGGGAGGTGTGGAGTCCATACCTGGCGCTGTTTTAACAAGAACACATCGACGAAGCCCCTTGGGTTGTTTGCATCCAGTGTCTGATCATTTTCATTTATAAAGTTGTTGATGATTCCACAATTTGACCTAGTATTTTGCAGCAATTTCTTGCGAGATCCAAGAAGAAATCCCAGTATAGGAAATGCATTGTAAATCTATAACATAAAATCATGAGTATTAACATCAAAGCAAACAATTGATAGCCAATACCTGAAATCTACAGATAGCCAATACCTGGTCTACAGGTAATAAAGGTATAAAATCTTTAAAATTTAGGAATTATTCAAAGATTGATTGTGCTTGTTAGGTTTACTTTAGTTTAGAGAAACAGTGCAGAAACAAGCTCTTCGTGTCCACACTGACCAACGAACCCCACACATTAACACTATCCTACACATACCAGGGACATTTTACACTTACTGTATAGCAAGTATACAATCCCAAGCCAATTAATCTACAAACCTGTACGTCTTTGGAGTGTGGAAACCAAAGATCTCAGAGAAAACCCATGCGGTCAAACTCCGTACAAACACCCATGGTCGGGATCGAACACGGGTCTCTGGCGCTGCAAGCGCTGGAAAGTAGCAACTGTACCACTGTGCCACCATGTTGCCCCAAGTGCTTAGACTAAATATATATCTGGAATTTGTTTTTTATTGTCATTGTTGTGCTTATCAGGAATATAATGTCTGAAAGCCCAGGTCCCATTGAGCCCCAAGGTTCAAGTCCACCCAACCATCTCCCTCTGTCAAACCACAGGGTTGGGACACAGTGAATCA
Organism: Rhinoraja longicauda; assembly: GCF_053455715.1. Taxonomy (NCBI): domain Eukaryota; kingdom Metazoa; phylum Chordata; class Chondrichthyes; order Rajiformes; family Arhynchobatidae; genus Rhinoraja; species Rhinoraja longicauda. The sequence continues at coordinate 28,305 of NW_027602416.1, forward strand.
GCTGTTCCTCAGACAACATGTGACAAACAAGTTGGTGAGTCAGTCGGACAAGCAGCTTTTTCTTGTTAATTGAGGGACAGATACTTAGAGCCCCCAATCAAATCAATGATGGAAGGCTGTTTATCGGACTGGAAAGCCGTGACTGGTGGTGTGCCTAAGGAGTAGGTGCTGGGCCCACTGTTGATTGTCATCTATGTCACCGATTTGGATGAGAAGCTAGAAGGCACATTTAGTAAGTTTGCAGAGGTGGTGGAGACGGTTATCAACAATTACAGCAGGAACTTGATCAGCAGGTAAGTGGAGTTCAATTCAGATATGTGGTCGGTATTGCATTGTCGGATGTCATACCAGGGTAGGATTTTCACAAAGAATGCAAGGGCCCTGGGGAGTGTTGCAGAATGGAGGGACCAAGGGGTACCAGTATATAGTTCCCGATACTGGCAAAACAGGTAGACGGGGTGGTGAATAAGGCTATTGGAATGTCGTCTCTTCATCAGTAAGGGCATTGAGTATAGAGATTATGCAAGATATTGGTGAGGCCAATAGTGGAGAATTGTGTTCAGTTTTGGTGACCCTGCGGTTAGAAAGATGCCTTTAATCTGGAAACTTTGCAGAAAAGTTACCAGGATGTTACCAGAACCCAAGGGACTGTGTTAAATGGAATGGTTATGCAGGCTAGGACATTATTCATGAGATCATAAATCATAAGTAATAGGAGCAGCTTTAGGCCATTGGGCCCATCAAGTCTACATCCCTCTTTTTGTATTCTAGCCCTCTTGAAATAAATGCTCTTGAAAAAAATATTCCTTGGAGCATTGAAGATTGAGAGGTGATCTTACAGAGTTGTTTAAAATCATGAGGGGCTTAGACGCAGAGACCAGGTGGGAGCTGCGATGCGGAGACCATGAGGGGTGATCTCCAAGGTGGAGTCAGGGCGCGTCTGTATTTGGCACCTATGGGGTAACATTTTGACACAGATGGTGGTACGTCTATAGAACAAGCTTCTGGAGGATTTATTGGAAAATATCTGCAATCTCAGTGAAAGATAAGGTTTACCTGTATCGTAGGGGAACCGGCAAGTTGTATGTTTTCATTACTTCCTTTGACTAAAATGTTGAACCTTTCATCGTCGTAATCAAATCTATCACCAAAAACTATCGAGCAGATTATATTGGCCACAGCAGCGTTCAACTTGAAGGTTGGATTAAATTCTTGGCCTGAAGAAATACGCATCATTCACGTTAGTGACAAACAGTGTAAACCAATTCACATTTATAAGGCATCCTGTTCAGTCTCTTTTTACTGATGTCTGACACTTGACTTCAGTGGCAAGTTTTAAATGTTGCTTTTAATGCAGTAATTCTTCAAGGGCTAAGAGGCATATCAAGAGTGCTGAACCCTGGTGGTTATGTTACCAGGGAAGTATTTGGAAGCATGGAGGTCTGTGCCAGAGAAATTAGTTCAAATCCCACAGGAGAATAGAAATTCAACTAGTTAATAAATCAGAAACAGATTACTGGAATCAGTAATGGGGATGATGAACTTATGAGATTGTTGTTAAAACAACTCATCTAGATCTGAGGCTAAATGCAAATTAGAGGAACAGCATCGCATATTCCGTTTACAAGCCAGTGGTATGAATATTGAATACTCTAACTTGAAATAACCCCAGCATTCCCTCTCTCCATCCCTCCCCCACCCAAGTCACACCACCTTCACGTTTTCACCCAGCAAACAGTTAACAATGGCCTGTTTCCTTTATCATTCATTTGTTCCATATCTCTCTACATCACCATCTATTTATCTTGTTTTCCTTTCCCCCCCGAATCTCAGTCTGAAGAAGGATCTCAACCCTAAATGTCACCCATTCCTTCTCTCCAGAGAAGCTGCCTGTCCAGCTGAGTTACTCCAGCATTTTGTGTCTATCTTCTAGTTCATTGATGACCTTCACAGACAAAATTTGCCATCTTTTCCCAGTCCAGTTGATGTACAACTCCACATACTTGAATGTAGTTGACACTTAACTGTTTCCTCAGTTGAGGAGCAATAACAAGTGGACATTGCCATTGATGTCCACATATCTGAATGGAAATCAAACCATTTAATACATGCTAAAGTGGAGTCTTTAAATTCACTTGAGAGGCGGGAAAAAGAGCTGAAAAGCTGAAGCGAAAACAAGAAAAATTCTGGAAACACTCAACAGGTCAGGTAGCATCTTTGGAGAGTGTACCAGTGAGCAGGATTAACTAGGGGCAGAACTAACACAAAGTGATGAATTGAACAGTCATTTTCTTCAATAGGTATTTCTTGGATTCTTTATGAATCTTAAATTATAAATTATTAGTAGGCAGAGGAGAGTTGATCAGTCTGCCTCCTGATTTAGATTCACCTTTGTGGGATTCAAACATTTTAATGAGGAAATGGGTTTCTTCAGTGATTTTATCTTCGATAGTTTTCCTGCCCATTCCAAAGTCGCGCAGAGTGGATACAGTGAACCTTCGCATCTGCTTCCAAGAGTCCCCATGACCAAAGATGATGCCTGCAATTAGATCCATCAGTGTGACATCTTGTCAAAGCAACTTGCAACCAAGGTAAAAGTGAGCCTCTCTTTTAAATGACAAAATGTTAATAGAAAACAGTGGACAAAGAAGGAAATAATTATTTTAACGTGGTGCAGACCATAGAGCATAGAGGATAGAACAGTGCAGCACAGGAATAGTCCCTTCGACCCACAGTCTGTGTCGAACATGATACCAAATTAACATAACCACATCTACTTGTATCCCTCCATTCCCCGTCCGATCACGTGTCTGTCTGTCTGTCCCAAATGACACAAACATGTCTGCTACCATCACCATCCCACAATGCATTGCAGGCATCCACCTCTCTCTGTGTAAAAAAACTTGCCTTGCATTTCTCCTTTAAACCTTCTCTCCTTTAAAGTGATGCAGTCAACTTCGTGAACCTCGCAAATATTTCCTTTTACTTTTAATAGCCAAGAAAGAGAATAGATTACGTAAATAGTGGGATTTTCAGGAATGTTTCCGAGAGCCAGCAGAGACAGGCTGAATGATCTCATAGTTGAAAGAAAGATACTATACCTCCTCAGACTAAGTTACAGTCAGCCTGAGATTGTGTAACAAAAATAGTGAAAGTGAGAAAGATAAATTAGTTAAAATTGGGAAAGAGGGTGTTTAGTTTAGAGACACAGCATGGAAACAGGCCCTTCAGGCCACGGAGTCTGCGCCGACCAACAAACACCCCAGACACTATTTCTATGTGAGACCAGTTTTACATCCTACATACTCGGGCAATATTCAATTATCCCACAACCCTGAATGCATTTGGAGTGTGAGAGGAAACCGGAGCACTCACAGCAAACCCACACGGTCACAGAGAGAACATACAAACTCCACAGACAGCACCCGGATATCTGGCGCTGTGAGGCAGCAACTCTGCAGCTGCGCCATTTGCCACCCGGTGCTTTATTAGTTTGTGAAGCAGTCTTACATTAAATCACCAAGTGATTGGTTTCATGTATTATGTGATTAAATTCAGCACCGTTTGCTGACGATTGGTTACCAATCTCACTTAAAGAATAACGCGTTGGCCAAAGTCCTTTAAAGCTTTACACCTTAGCAAAATCAAGCATTCATCAAGACTCCAGTTAACTGAACCAAATGAGGATGAAACTAATTGTTAAAAGTTCAACAACAATGCAGATGAGTTACCATGACCATTGGCCACGTCTTCAAATATTGGGACATGAGCTCTTCCTCCAAACACATCGGGATGGTTGATGAGAGCATCCTTCACGGTCTCGTATCCAGTCAAGACCACAGCCTTCATGGTTCCAAGCTTGATGCTGAAGATTGGGCCGTACTTCTCAGACAGCTTAAACAGGAGGAACAAGATCCCATGAACAATTAATAACTTTCTTTATTCTTTAAATGTATTAATTCATTGGATGAGGCCAACCCTTTGATATATCGTCTATTCCTCATTAACCTCCAATGAGGAATGAGGGTGGAGTTGCTGCCTTACAGCCCCGGAGACCTGGGTTCGATCCTGACCACGGGTGCTATCTGTACAGAGTTTGCACGTTCGCCCCGTGACCGCTTGGTTTCCTCCAGGCGCTCCGGTCTCCATCCATATTCCAAAGACATGCGAGTTTGTAGGTTAATTGGCTTCTGCAA
>NW_027602417.1:0-30000 GCF_053455715.1 Rhinoraja longicauda
CAGGGAATGTGGCTAGTTTTAAATCTGTGACAGAGAGTTTGAATCTGGCTATTGAACCTCTGCAGAACTAATAAGATCAGATTCAGACATTAAAGGATTTAAAGTTAATCAGGAAGATCACAAAATTACTTATTTGCCAGATGATGTCTTAATTTGTCTTACTAGACCATTGGAATCCTTAAGAAAATTATATTTTCAGATTGGAGGAATACGGGAAAGTATCAGGATATAAAATTAATAAAGATAAAACTGAAATAATGCCTCTTTTTGAAGGCAATTATAAACCAATGTAAAAGAGAAAGTCAGTTTAAATGGCAAAAAGAAGCATTAAGTACTTAGGAGTTAAAGTAGATAATAAGTTAATAATTTGTATAAATTAAATTATAAACCACTAATAAAAAAAATAGATGAGGACCTGAAGAAATGGATGAATCTTCCAATTACATTGTTAGGGAGAGTGAACTGTATTAAGATGAATATTTTTCCGAGGATAAAGTATTTATTCCAAACACTGCCTATACCTTTGCTAAATAAAAAATTTCAAAAAATTTCAAGAACAAAATTGTGAGGAATTTTCTTTGGAAAGGTAAAATGCCAAGAGAGTCTCTGGAAAAATGAACATGAAAATTATTATCTGGCAGCACAAATGAGTTTTATTTCATCCTTTTATCAAGAGGGTGGAAAAACAGCATGGGTTAAAATTGAAATGGATAAAATAAAAGAGTTATGTCCAGAAGAATTTATATTATAAATGGAAAGCGAACCTATTAGTTAAGGATAAAGAGTCACCTTTGCTAAAACATTTAATTAATACATTGTTGAAAACAGTTAAAGTTAATGATAAAAGATTTGTTTTAACAGCTAAAACTCCATTAGTAAAAAATAGATTATTGCCGTTTGCTTGGAATAATCAAATACTACAAGTCTGGGAACAGAAGGGTATTAAACATATAGGAGTTTGCTATGAAGGAAATAACTTTTTGACATTTTCTCAATTGAGAAATAAATATCAAATTCCAGGGAATAGTATTTTTTTCTATTATCAATTACAATCTTTTTTAAGGGAAAAGTTAGGTCATTCAATGTCTCTATTTCAGATTAAAGGAATTGAATCCTTGATTCAGGGCAAGGGAATAAAAAAAATTATATCATCAGTATAAATTATTACAAGAATCTAGTCCAAAGATCGGAATTCAAAACTCAAGACAAAGATGGGAAACAGATCTTAATATTATCATTGATGAACCAAGTTGGGAAAGACTGTGTTTAGATAGTATGAAAAATACTATTAAGGTGAGATATAGTTTAGTACAATATAATTTTTTACATCAACTATATTTAACCCCGAAAAAATTAAACAATTTAAAACCAAACTCATCTGAAATTTGTTTTAGATGCAACCAAGACGTGGGTACTTTTTTACACTCCACATGGGCATGTCAGAAGGCAACTCCTTTTTGGAATGACCTAAAACATTTTTTGGAACAATTGATGAATAAGATCATACCATTGGATTCAAGGTTGTTTTTATTGGGAGATACAAAAGGAATATTACCAAAGCTAATTTTAGATAAACATCAGGAAAGATTTCTCAAAATAGCAATAGCAGTAGCAAAAAAATGTGTAGCGGTCACTTGGAAAGATCAAAATGAAATAAGATTTGAAAGATGGTTTGCAGAAATGTGTAGTTGTATCCCATTAGAAAAAGCTACGTATAATCTGAGAAATGGATATGACTTCTTCTTGAAGGTGTGGAACCCATTCATTTTAAAGCTAGGATTAAGAATTGGAAATATTTAAATTCAGGATTGTTTTGATACCTTTAATAAGAATTTAATAAGAAATTACCCGGAAGTGTCTCATTCTGGACTCCAGGTTTCTTTCTTTCTCTCTTTCTTTCTCTCTTTCTTTTTCCTTCTTTTTAACTGGGGGGGTGGGGGGAGAAGGGGGGGTGGTGGGAGGGGAGATAATACAGAACAATACATGTATAATCGAACACTGAAAAAGTCTGGTCTACCCCAACAGCTGCTGACGACCTTCTACCGCTGCACCATAGAGAGCATCCTAACGCATGGCATCCCTGTGTGGTACCTCAGCTGCACGGAGGCAGAAAGGAAAGCTCTACAGCGGGTAGTCCATAGAGCTCAGAGGGCCATCAGAACACAGCTACCAGACTTGGAGGGCATCTACAACACACGATGCCTCAGAAAAGCCACCAGCATCCACAAAGACTCTTCACACCCCTGCAAAAGTCTGTTCGAACTCCTTCCATCGGGCAGACGATACAAGGCCTTCTACGCCCGCACCTCCAGACTCAGGAACAGCTTCATCCCCAGGGCCATAGCTGCTATGAACCGGTCCTGCTGAGCCGGATGGCCACAACGCATAGATCAACTTGCACTTTTACCCTGTCCAAAACTGTTACAATTGTTTCGTTTCGTTGGGTTTCTGCTGTCTAAATTACCTAAATTATTGCATCGTATGGGAGGCGCATTCCCAATCTCGTTGTACCCCTGGGTACAATGACAATAAAGATATATTGTATTGTATTGTATTGTATAATGTAGTTATTATTGCTTACTATGAAATGTAACATGTATGAGTTCTGTTAAAACTTAAATAAAATTTATTTAAAATTTTTTTAAAAAAGAGTTTGAATCTGTGGGATTCTCTGCCTCAGAGGGCAGTGGAGGCCAATTCTCTGAATACATTCAAGAGAGAGCTAGATAGAGCTCTTAAGGATAGCGGAGTCAGGGGGTATGGGGAGAAGGCAGGAACTGATTGAGAATGATCAGCCATGATCACATTGAATGGCGGTGCGTACTGGCTCGAAGGGCCGAATGGCCTCCTCCTGCACCTATTGTCTATTGAAACATACAGAATAGTGAAAGGCTTGAATAGAGTGGATGTGGAGAGGATGTTTCCACTGGTGGGAGAGTCTAGGACTAGTCATAGCCTCAGAATTAAAGGACAGAGAGTCCTTTAGGAAGGAGATGAGGAGAGATTTCTTTAGTCAGAGAGTGGTGAATCTGTGGGATTCTTTGCCACAGAAGGCTGTGGAGGACAAGTCGGTGGATATTTGTAAGGCAGAGATAGATAGATTCTGAATTAGTACAGGTGTCAGAGGTTATGGGGAGAAGGCAGGAGAATGGGGTTTGGAGAGAGAGATAGGTCAGCCATGATTGAATGGCGGAGTAGACCTGATGGGCCGAATGGCCCAATTCTACTCCTAATCATGACAACGGCGAGCCATGGCCTAGCTGGTGGAGTTTGGTGACGAGCTTGGTGGGGGATGAGCGTGTTTGAAGGCAGAGCTAGAGTCAATGAGTAGCATCCTCGCGTACGTGCCCTGTCTCTCCAGGTGAGTCAGGACAGTGCGAAGAGCCAGAGAGATGGCGTCCTCTGTGGATGTGTTTGCACATTGACACGAGTCCAGTGAGTCAGTGATGCTGGATTTGATGTGTGAGAGGGCCAGCCTTTCAAAGCACTTCTGGATAAATGTGAGGTTGTCCACTTTGGTGGCAAGAACGGGAAAGCAGACTATTATCTGAATGGTGGCCGATTAGGAGAAGGGGAGATGCAACGAGACCTGGGTGTCGTGGTGCACCAGTCATTGAAAGTAGGCATGCAGGTGCAGCGGGCAGTGGAGAAAGCCAATGGTATGTTGGCATTCATAGGGAGGGGATTTGAGTACAGGAGCAGGGACGTTCTGCTGCAGTTGTACAGGGCATTGGTGAGACCGCACCTGGAGTATTGCGTACCGTTTTGGTCTCCTAGTTTGAGTTTACGAGCAAAGGGGTCCTTCTGCAGTCGTACAGGGCCCTGGTGAGACCGCACCTGGAGTATTGCGTACAGTTTTGGTCTCCTAATCTGAGGAAAGACATTCTTGCCATAGAGGGAGTACAGAGAAGGTTCACCAGATTGATTCCTGGGATGGCAGGACTTTCATATGAAGATAGACTGGATAGACTCGGCTTGTACTCGCTGGAATTTAGAAGATTGAGGGGAGAAACGTACAAAATTCTTAAGGGGTCGGACAGGCTAGATGCGGGAAGATTGTTCACGATGTTGGGGAAGTCCAGAACAAGGGGTCACAGTTTAAGGATAAAGGGGAAGTATTTTAGGACCGAGATGAGAACTTTTTTTTCACACAGAGAGTGGGTACTGATTTAGAACGATCAGCCGCGATCACATTGAATGGCGGTACATACAGGCTCGAAGGGCCGAATGGCCTCCTCCTGTACCTATTGTGAGAGAGAGGGGGGGGGAGAGAGAGAGAGGGAAGGGGAGCCAGCAAGCAAGGACAAACATTGACACAAAGAAACAGTGAGCACATGTGGCGGCCATTTTGTTGAAAGAAACAGTGAGCACATGTGGCCCTTCATAAGCCCACAACTTCCCCAAGGCTCAGCGATCCCACCAATGATCAATTAGCAGCCCGCCCGACGGGCGACATTGTCCACACCCAGTCTCCACCTCTTGCTATTAAAAGATATTTTATAAATTAAAGCTCGTAGCTTTTTGAGGTATAAAATATCTTTTTAATAACAAGATTAAATAGCTCTCCCCCTTCTCTTTCCCCTCCTCTCTCTCTCCCCCTCTCTCCCCCTCCTCTCTCTCCCCTCCTCTCTCTCCCCCTCCTCTCTCTCCCCCTCCTCTCTCTTCCCCTCCTCTCTCCCTCCCTCCCTCTGTCACTCCATCCCTCCCTCTCTCCCTCCCTCCCTCCCTCCCTCTCTCTCCCAAACAAAAAACTATGAGCTTTAATTTATAAAATATCTTTTAATAGCAAGAGGTGGATAGCCATCATGCCCCATCTACACTAGTCCCACCCGCCCACACCGTCCAACATGCCCCATCTACACTAGTCCCACCCGCCCACACCGACCAACATGCCCCATCTACACTAGTCCCACACCGACCAACATGCCCCATCTACACTAGTCCCACCTGCCCACACCGACCAACATGCCCCATCTACACTGGTCCCACCCGCCCACACCGTCCAACATGCCCCATCTACACTAGTCCCACCCGCCCACACCGACCAACATGCCCCATCTACACTAGTCCCACCCGCCCACACCATCCAACATGCCCCATCTACACAAGTCCCACCTGCCCACGCTGACCAACATGCCCCATCTACACTAGTCCCACCTGCCCACACTGACCAACATGCCCCATCTACACTAGTCCCACCTGCCCACACTGACCAACATGTCCCATCTACACTAGTCCCACCTGCCCACACTGACCAACATGCCCCATCTACACTAGTCCCACACTGACCAACATGCCCCATCTACACTAGTCCCACCTGCCCACACCGTCCAACATGCCCCATCTACACTAGTCCCACCTGCCCACACTGACCAACATGCCCCATCTACACTAGTCCCACCCGCCCACACAGACCATCATGCCCCATCTACACTAGTCCCACCCGCCCACACCGACCAACATGCCCCATCTACATTTGTCCCACCTGCCCACACCGTCCAACATGCTCCATCTACACTAGTCCCACCTGCCCACACCGACCAACATGCCCCATCTACACTAGTCCCACATGCCCACACCGGCCAACATGCCTGTTTATAATTTAAAGCTCGTAGCTTATTGATAAATTTATAAATTATAGCTCGATTTTTTCACAGACAGCACTTGTTTATAATGCGCGCACACACACGCACGACACCTGTTTATTCTTTATCCCTGTTCCGTATAAGTATGTATGTATGTACGGGGTTAATCAATATCTGTTATGGGCTGAGTGTAAGACAAGTGTTTGGGCCCTTCAGGTTGGCGCGGGTGGCAGGCAGGCAGGCAGGCAGATAAAAGACGGCCTTCGCAAGCTTGGTCACAACTGCTGGAGTGTCGGAGTGTCTACTAGACTGGGGTAAGTCAGTCAGCTCACACACACACACACACACACACACACACGCACACAATTAGGGTGACGTCTGTTTTTTATTACAATGCCAAGAACTGTAACACAAGCACACACAGAGAGAGAGAGAGAGAGAGAGAGGGAGAGGGAGGGAGGGAGGGAGGGAGGGAGGGAGGGAGGGAGGGAGGGAGGGAGGGAGGGAGGGAGGGAGGGAGGGAGGGAGGGAAGAGAGAGAGGGGAGAGAGAGAGAGAGAGAGAGAGAGAGAGAGAGAGAGAGAGAGAGAGAGAGAGAGAGGGGGAGAGAGAGAGAGAGAGATAGAGCTGGGGGAGGGAGAGAAGGGGGGAGAGATAGAGCTGGGGAGAGAGAGAGAGAGAGAGCTGGGGAAGAGAGAGAGGGGGGAGAGGGGGGGAGACCCAAACACAAACACAAACACAGACCCAAACACAAACCCAAACACAAACCCAAACACAAACCCAAACACAAACCCAAACACAAACCCAAACACAAACCCAAACACAAACCCAAACACAAACCCAAACACAAACCTAAACACAAACCCAAACACAGACTCAAACACAAACCCAAACACAGACCCAAACACAAACCCACACACACACACACACCCACACACACACCCACACACACACAGACACACACAGACCCACACACATCAGACACACTTCCCGGAAGCACTTCCAAATGCCGGATAGTCTCCTCCCTGCCCTGGAGGTTCCGCTACGTGCCGGGGGTAGTAAATACAATAATAATACTATAGTAATAATAATTAATATTATTAATAATAATAAGAATTAATTAAAGATTGACTGATTGATCGATCAGTGGGTGGGTGGATGGATGTCAGGAGGGAACCGTACACCAATAAAGATTTTAATGCATTGCATCAGTTGCATTTAACATTTGAGTGGATTTGCATGATTATCGCAATTAATTTTATTGCATTAAACATCCCAGGAGGCTGCAATATTTCTTTAATGCAAGGCCATCACTGCATATAACTTTGCAGCAGTCTGCAATGTTATCATAATACGATGCATTAGTTGCATTGAATATTTGAGAGATTTTGCATGATTATTACAATGATTTTAATGCGTTTAATACCCCAGAACAGCTGCAATTTTGCTTTAATGCAAGGCCTGCGCTGCATTTAACATTGCAGGAGCCTGCAAAGTTGTTCTAATGCGTTGCATTAATTGCATTTAACATTTGAGAGATTTGCAAAATTATTGCAATTAATTTTATTGCATTTAACATCCCAGGGGGTTGCAATATTGCTTTAATGCAACGCCAGCGCTGCATTTAACAATGCAGCAGCCTGCAAAGTTATCCTAATACGATGCATTAGTCGCATTTAATATTTGAGAGGTTTTGCAGGATTATTATTTCATTTCACATCGCAGGGTGTAGCTATATTTCTTTAATGCAAGGCGATCACTGCATTTAACATTGCAGCAGCCTGAAAAGTCATCCTAATGCGATGCATTTGTTGCATTTAACATTTGAGAGGTTTTGCAAAATTATTGCAATTAATTTAATGCATATTACATCCATTGGGGGTAGCTAGGTGACTTTAATGCAAGGCCATCACTGCATTTAACATTGCAGCAGCCTGCAAAGTTATCCTAATGCGATGCATCAATTGCATTTAACATTTGAGAGGTTTTGCATGATTATTGCAATGATTTTTTAATGCATTTCACATCCCAGGGTGGTGTAATATTGCATTAATGCAAGGCCATCACTGCATTTAACATTACAGCAACCGTACACCAATAAAGATCTTTCCACAGACAGCACGCGGCACTTGTTTATAACGCCCACACCAGACACCAGACACAAACCCAAACACAAACCCAAACACAAACCCAAACACAGACCCAAACACAGACCCAAACACAAACACAAACACAGACTCAAACACAGACCCAAACACAGACCCACACACAGAAACACACACACACAGACACACACACAGACCCACACACATCAGACACACTTCCCGGAAGCACTTCCACATGCCGGATAGTCTCCTCCCTGCCCTGGAGGTTCCGCTACGTGCCGGGGGTAGTAAATACAATAATAATACTATAGTAATAATAATTAATATTGTTAACAATAAGAATTAATCAAAGATTGATTGATTGATCGATCGGTGGGTGGGTGGATGGGTGGCAGGAGGAACCGTACACCAATAACGATTTTTTCACAGACAGCACTTGTTTATATCGCGCGCACACACACGCACGACACCTGTTTATTCTTTATCCCTGTTCCGTATAAGTATGTATGTATGTACGGGGTTAATCAATATCTGTTATGGGCTGAGTGTAAGACAAGTGTTTGGGCCCTTCAGGTTGGCGTGGGTGGCAGGCAGGCAGGCAGGCAGATAAAAGACGGCCATCGCAAGTTTGGTCACAACTGCTGGAGTGTCGGTGTGTCTACTAGACTGGGGTAAGTCAGTCACCTCACACACACACACACACACACACACACACGCACACAATTAGGGTGACGTCTGTTTTTTATTACAATGCCAAGAACTGTAACACAAGCACACAGAGAGAGAGAGAGAGAGAGAGAGGGAGAGGGAGGGAGGGAGGGAGGGAGGGAGGGAGGGAGGGAAGAGAGAGAGGGGAGAGAGAGAGAGAGAGAGAGAGAGAGAGAGAGAGAGAGAGAGAGAGAGAGAGAGAGGGAGAGAGAGAGAGATAGAGCTGGGGAGAGAGAGAGGGGGAGAGATAGAGCTGGGGGAGAGACAGAGAGAGCTGGGGGAGAGAGAGAGAGGGGGGGAGAGGGGGGAGACCCAAACACAACAACAAACACAGACCCAAACACAAACCCAAACACAGACCCAAACACAAAAACCAAACACAAACCCAAACACAAACCCAAACACAGACCCAAACACAAACCCAAACACAAACACAAACCCAAACACAAACCCAAACACAAACCCAAACACAGACCCACACACACACCCACACACACACACACACCCACACACACACCCACACACACACAGACACACACAGACCCACACACATCAGACACACTTCCCGGAAGCACTTCCACATGCCGGATAGTCTCCTCCCTGCCCTGGAGGTTCCGCTACGTGCCGGGGGTAGTAAATACAATAATAATACCATAGTAATAATAATTAATATTATTAATAATAATAAGAATTAATCAAAGATTGATTGATTGATCGATCGGTGGGTGGGTGGATGGATGTCAGGAGGGAACCGTACACCAATAAAGATTTTAATGCGTTGCATCAGTTGCATTTAACATTTGAGTGGTTTTGCATGATTATTGCAATTAATTTTATTGCATTAAACATCCCAGGAGGCTGCAATATTTCTTTAATGCAAGGCCATCACTGCATTGAACTTTGCAGCAGTCTGCAATGTTATCATAATACGATGCATTAGTTGCATTGAACATTTGAGAGATTTTGCATGATTATTACAATGATTTTAATGCGTTTAATACCCCAGAACAGCTGCAATTTTGCTTTAATGCAAGGCCTGCGCTGCATTTAACATTGCAGGAGCCTGCAGAGTTGTTCTAATGCGTTGCATTAATTGCATTTAACATTTGAGAGGTTTTGCAAAATTATTGCAATTAATTTTATTGCATTTAACATCCCAGGGGTTTGCAATATTTCTTTAATGCAAGGCGATCACTGCATTTAACATTGCAGCAGCCTGAAAAGTCATCCTAATGCGATGCATTAGTCGCATTTAACATTTGAGAGGTTTTGCAGGATTATTATTGCATTTCACATCGCAGGGTGTTGCAATATTTCTTTAATGCAAGGCGATCACTGCATTTAACATTGCAGCAGCCTGAAAAGTCATCCGAATGCGATGCATTTGTTGCATTTAACATTTGAGAGGTTTTGCAAAATTATTGCAATTAATTTAATGCATATTACATCCATTGGGGTAGCTAGGTGACTTTAATGCAAGGCCATCACTGCATTTAACATTGCAGCAGCCTGCAAAGTTATCCTAATGCGATGCATCAATTGCATTTAACATTTGAGAGGTTTTGCATGATTATTGCAATGATTTTTTAATGCATTTCACATCCCAGGGTGGTGTAATATTGCATTAATGCAAGGCCATCACTGCATTTAACATTACAGCAACCGTACACCAATAAAGATCTTTCCACAGACAGCACGCGGCACTTGTTTATAACGCCCACACCAGACACCAGACACAAACCCAAACACAAACCCAAACACAGACCCAAACATAAATCCAAACACAAACCCAAACACAAACCCAAACACAGACCCAAACACAGACCCAAACACAGACCCAAACACAGACTCAAACACAAACCCAAACACAAACCCAAACACACACCCACACACAGACACACACACAGACACACACACAGACCCACACACATCAGACACACTTCCCGGAAGCACTTCCAAATGCCGGATAGTCTCCTCCCTGCCCTGGAGGTTCAGCTACGTGCCGGGGGTAGTAAATACAATAATAATACTATAGTAATAATAATTAATATTATTAATAATAATAATAAGAATTAATCAAAGATTGATTGATTGATCGATCGGTGGGTGTGTGGATGGATGTCAGGAGGGAACCGTACACCAATAAAGATTTTAATGCGTTGCGTCAGTTGCATTTAACATTTGAGTGGTTTTGCATGATTATTGCAATTAATTTTATTGCATTAAACATCCCAGGAGGCTGCAATATTTCTTTAATGCAAGGCCATCACTGCATTTAACTTTGTGCAGTCTGAAATGTTATCATAATACGATGCATTAGTTGCATTGAACATTTGAGAGATTTTGCATGATTATTACAATGATTTTAATGCGTTTAATACCACAGAACAGCTGCAATTTTGCTTTAATGCAAGGCCTGCGCTGCATTTAACATTGCAGGAGCCTGCAGAGTTGTTCTAATGCGTTGCATTAATTGCATTTAACATTTGATAGGTTTTGCAAAATTATTGCAATTAATTTTATTGCATTTAACATCCCAGGGGGTTGCAATATTGCTTTAATGCAACGCCAGCGCTGCATTTAACAATGCAGCAGCCTGCAAAGTTATCCTAATACGATGCATTAGTCGCGTTTAACATTTGAGAGGTTTTGCAGGATTATTATTGCATTTCACATGGCAGGGTGTTGCAATATTTCTTTAATGCAAGGCGATCACTGCATTTAACATTGCAGCAGCCTGAAAAGTCACCCTAATGCGATGCATTTGTTGCATTTAACATTTGAGAGGTTTTGCAAAATTATTGCAATTAATTTAATGCATATTACATCCATTGGGGGTAGCTAGATGACTTTAATCATATCATCATATCATATATATACAGCCGGAAACAGGCCTTTCCGGCCCTCCAAGTCCGTGCCGCCCAGCGATCCCCGTACATTAACACTATCCTACACCCACTAGGGACAATTTTTACATTTACCCAGCCAATTAACTTACATATCTGTACGTCTTTGGAGTGTGGGAGGAAACCGAAGATCTCGGAGAAAACCCACGCAGGTCACGGGGAGAACGTACAAACTCCTTACAGTGCAGCACCCGTAGTCAGGATCGAACCTGAGTCTCCGGCGCTGCATTCGCTGTAAAGCAGCAACTCTACCGCTGCGCTACCGTGCCACCCTTAATGCAAGGCCATCACTGCATTTAACATTGCAGCAGCCTGCAAAGTTATCCTAATGCGATGCATCAATTGCATTTAACATTTGAGAGGTTTTGCATGATTATTGCAATGATTTTTTAATGCATTTCACATCCCAGGGTGGTGTAATATTGCATTAATGCAAGGCCATCACTGCATTTAACATTACAGCAACCGTACACCAATAAAGATCTTTCCACAGACAGCACGCGGCACTTGTTTATAACGCCCACACCAGACACCAGACACAAACCCAAACACAAACCCAAACACAGACCCAAACATAAATCCAAACACAAACCCAAACACAAACCCAAACACAGACCCAAACACAAACCCAAACACAGACCCAAACACAGACCCAAACACAGACTCAAACACAGACCCAAACACACACCCACACACAGACACACACACAGACACACACACAGACCCACACACATCAGACACACTTCCCGGAAGCACTTCCAAATGCCGGATAGTCTCCTCCCTGCCCTGGAGGTTCAGCTACGTTCAGGGGGTAGTAAATACAATAATAATACCATAGTAATAATAATTAATATTATTAATAATAATAAGAATTAATCAAAGATTGATTGATTGATCGATCGGTGGGTGGGTGGATGGATGTCAGGAGGGAACCGTACACCAATAAAGATTTTAATGCGTTGCATCAGTTGCATTTAACATTTGAGTGGTTTTGCATAATTATTGCAATTAATTTTATTGCATTAAACATCCCAGGAGGCTGCAATATTTCTTTAATGCAAGGCCATCACTGCATTTCACTTTGCAGCAGTCTGCAATGTTATCATAATACGATGCATTAGTTGCATTGAACATTTGAGAGATTTTGCATGATTATTACAATGATTTTAATGCGTTTAATACCCCAGAACAGCTGCAATTTTGCTTTAATGCAAGGCCTGCGCTGTATTTAACATTGCAGGAGCCTGCAGAGTTGTTCTAATGCGTTGCATTAATTGCATTTAACATTTGAGAGGTTTTGCAAAATTATTGCAATTAATTTTATTGCATTTAACATCCCAGGGGGTTGCAATATTGCTTTAATGCAACGCCAGCGCTGCATTTAACAATGCAGCAGCCTGCAAAGTTATCCTAATAAGATGCATTAGTCGCATTTAACATTTGAGAGGTTTTGCAGGATTATTATTGCATTTCACATCGCAGGGTGTTGCAATATTTCTTTAATGCAAGGCGATCACTGCATTTAACATTGCAGCAGCCTGAAAAGTCACCCTAATGCGATGCATTTGTTGCATTTAACATTTGAGAGGTTTTGCAAAATTATTGCAATTAATTTAATGCATATTACATCCATTGGGGGTAGCTAGGTGACTTTAATGCAAGGCCATCACTGCATTTAACATTGCAGCAGCCTGCAAAGTTATCCTAATGCGATGCATCAATTGCATTTAACATTTGAGAGGTTTTGCATGATTATTGCAATGATTTTTTAATGCATTTCACATCCCAGGGTGGTGTAATATTGCATTAATGCAAGGCCATCACTGCATTTAACATTACAGCAACCGTACACCAATAAAGATCTTTCCACAGACAGCACGCGGCACTTGTTTATAACGCCCACACCAGACACCAGACACAAACCCAAACACAAACCCAAACACAGACCCAAACACAAATCCAAACACAAACCCAAACACAAACCCAAACACAGACCCAAACACAGACCCAAACACAGACTCAAACACAGACCCAAACACACACCCACACACAGACACACACACAGACACACACACAGACCCACACACATCAGACACACTTCCCGGAAGCACTTCCAAATGCCGGATAGTCTCCTCCCTGCCCTGAAGGTTCAGCTACGTGCCGGAGGTAGTAAATACAATAATAATACTATAGTAATAATAATTAATATTATTAATAATAATAATAAGAATTAATCAAAGATTGATTGATTGATCGATCGGTGGGTGTGTGGATGGATGTCAGGAGGGAACCGTACACCAATAAAGATTTTAATGCGTTGCATCAGTTGCATTTAACATTTGAGTGGTTTTGCATGATTATTGCAATTAATTTTATTGCATTAAACATCCCAGGAGGCTGCAATATTTCTTTAATGCAAGGCCATCACTGCATTTAACTTTGCAGCAGTCTGAAATGTTATCATAATACGATTCATTAGTTGCATTGAACATTTGAGAGATTTTGCATGATTATTTCAATGATTTTAATGCGTTTAATACCCCAGAACAGCTACAATTTTGCTTTAATGCAAGGCCTGCGCTGCATTTAACATTGCAGGAGCCTGCAGAGTTGTTCTAATGCGTTGCATTAATTGCATTTAACATTTGAGAGGTTTTGCAAAATTATTGCAATTAATTTTATTGCATTTAACATCGCAGGGAGTTGCAATATTGCTTTAATGCAACGCCAGCGCTGCATTTAACAATGCAGCAGCCTGCAAAGTTATCCTAATACGATGCATTAGTCGCATTTAACATTTGAGAGGTTTTGCAGGATTATTATTGCATTTCACATCGCAGGGTGTTGCAATATTTCTTTAATGCAAGGCGATCACTGCATTTAACATTGCAGCAGCCTGAAAAGTCATCCTAATGCTATGCATTTGTTGCATTTAACATTTGAGAGGTTTTGCAAAATTATTGCAATTAATTTAATGCATATTACATCCATTGGGGGTAGCTAGATGACTTTAATGCAAGGCCATCACTGCATTTAACATTGCAGCAGCCTGCAAAGTTATCCTAATGTGATGCATCAATTGCATTTAACATTTGAGAGGTTTTGCATGATTATTGCAATGATTTTTTAATGCATTTCACATCCCAGGGTGGTGTAATATTGCATTAATGCAAGGCCTTCACTGCATTTAACATTACAGCAACCTTACACCAATAAAGATCTTTCCACAGACAGCACGCGGCACTTGTTTATAACGCCCACACCAGACACCAGACACAAACCCAAACACAAACCCAAACACAGACCCAAACATAAATCCAAACACAAACCCAAACACAAACCCAAACACAGACCCAAACACAAACCCAAACACAGACCCAAACACAGACCCAAACACAGACTCAAACACAGACCCAAACACACACCCACACACAGACACACACACAGACACACACACACAGACCCACACACATCAGACACACTTCCCGGAAGCACTTCCAAATGCCGGATAGTCTCCTCCCTGCCCTGGAGGTTCAGCTACGTGCCGGGGTTAGTAAATACAATAATAATACCATAGTAATAATAATTAATATTATTAATAATAATAAGAATTAATCAAAGATTGATTGATTGATCGATCGGTGGGTGGGTGGATGGATGTCAGGAGGGAACCGTACACCAATAAAGATTTTAATGCGTTGCATCAGTTGCATTTAACATTTGAGTGGTTTTGCATGATTATTGCAATTAATTTTATTGCATTAAACATCCCAGGAGGCTGCAATATTTCTTTAATGCAAGGCCATCACTGCATTTAACTTTGCAGCAGTCTGCAATGTTATCATAATACGATGCATTAGTTGCATTGAACATTTGAGGGATTTTGCATGATTATTACAATGATTTTAATGCGTTTAATACCCCAGAACAGCTGCAATTTTGCTTTAATGCAAGGCCTGCGCTGTATTTAACATTGCAGGAGCCTGCAGAGTTGTTCTAATGCGTTGCATTAATTGCATTTAACATTTGAGAGGTTTTGCAAAATTATTGCAATTAATTTTATTGCATTTAACATCGCAGGGGGTTGCAATATTGCTTTAATGCAACGCCAGCGCTGCATTTAACAATGCAGCAGCCTGCAAAGTTATCCTAATACGATGCATTAGTCGCATTTAACATTTGAGAGGTTTTGCAGGATTATTATTGCATTTCACATCGCAGGGTGTTGCAATATTTCTTTAATGCAAGGCGATCACTGCATTTAACATTGCAGCAGCCTGAAAAGTCATCCTAATGCTATGCATTTGTTGCATTTAACATTTGAGAGGTTTCGCAAAATTATTGCAATTAATTTAATGCATATTACATCCATTGGGGGTAGCTAGATGACTTTAATGCAAGGCAATCACTGCATTTAACATTGCAGCAGCCTGCAAAGTTATCCTAATGCGATGCATCAATTGCATTTAACATTTGAGAGGTTTTGCATGATTATTGCAATGATTTTTTAATGCATTTCACATCCCAGGGTGGTGTAATATTGCATTAATGCAAGGCCATCACTGCATTTAACATTACAGCAACCGTACACCAATAAAGATCTTTCCACAGACAGCACGCGGCACTTGTTTATAACGCCCACACCAGACACCAGACACAAACCCAAACACAAACCCAAACACAGACCCAAACATAAATCCAAACACAAACCCAAACACAAACCCAAACACAGACCCAAACACAAACCCAAACACAGACCCAAACATAAATCCAAACACAAATCCAAACACAGACCCAAACACACACCCACACACAGACACACACACAGACACACACACAGACCCACACACATCAGACACACTTCCCGGAAGCACTTCCAAATGCCGGATAGTCTCCTCCCTGCCCTGGAGGTTCAGCTACATGCCGGGGGTAGTAAATACAATAATAATACTATAGTAATAATAATTAATATTATTAATAATAATAAGAATTAATCAAAGATTGATTGATTGATCGATCGGTGGGTGGGTGGATGGATGTCAGGAGGGAACCGTACACCAATAAAGATTTTAATGCGTTGCATCAGTTGCATTTAACATTTGAGTGGTTTTGCATGATTATTGCAATTAATTTTATTGCATTAAACATCCCAGGAGGCTGCAATATTTCTTTAATGCAAGGCCATCACTGCATTTCACTTTGCAGCAGTCTGCAATGTTATCATAATACGATGCATTAGTTGCATTGAACATTTGAGAGATTTTGCATGATTATTACAATGATTTTAATGCGTTTAATACCCCAGAACAGCTGCAATTTTGCTTTAATGCAAGGCCTGCGCTGTATTTAACATTGCAGGAGCCTGCAGAGTTGTTCTAATGCGTTGCATTAATTGCATTTAACATTTGAGAGGTTTTGCAAAATTATTGCAATTAATTGTATTGCATTTAACATCCCAGGGGTTGAAATATTGCTTTAATGCAACGCCAGCGCTGCATTTAACAATGCAGCAGCCTGCAAAGTTATCCTAATATGATGCATTAGTCGCATTTAACATTTGAGAGGTTTTGCAGGATTATTATTGCATTTCACATCGTAGGGTGTTGCAATATTTCTTTAATGCAAGGCGATCACTGCATTTAACATTGCAGCAGCCTGAAAAGTCACCCTAATGCGATGCATTTGTTGCATTTAACATTTGAGAGGTTTTGCAAAATTTTTGCAATTAATTTAATGCATATTACATCCATTGGGGGTAGCTAGGTGACTTTAATGCAAGGCCATCACTGCATTTAACATTGCAGCAGCCTGCAAAGTTATCCTAATGCGATGCATCAATTGCATTTAACATTTGAGAGGTTTTGCATGATTATTGCAATGATTTTTTAATGCATTTCACATCCCAGGGTGGTGTAATATTGCATTAATGCAAGGCCATCACTGCATTTAACATTACAGCAACCGTACACCAATAAAGATCTTTCCACAGACAGCACGCGGCACTTGTTTATAACGCCCACACCAGACACCAGACACAAACACAAACCCAAACACAAATCCAAACACAAACCCAAACACAAACCCAAACACAAACCCAAACACAGACCCAAACACAGACACAAACACAGACCCAAACACAGACCCACACACAGACACACACACAGACACACACACAGACCCACACACACACAGACCCACACACATCAGACACACTTCCCGGAAGCACTTCCAAATGCCGGATAGTCTCCTCCCTGCCCTGGAGGTTCAGCTACGTGCCGGGGGTAGTAAATACAATAATAATACTATAGTAATAATAACTATAGTAATAACTATAGTAATAATAATTAATATTATTAATAATAAGAATTAATCAAAGATTGATTGATTGATCGATCGGTGGGTGGGTGGGTGGATGGGTGGATGTCAGGAGGAACCGTACACGAATAAACCTCGATTTTTTCACAGACAGCACTTGTTTATAACGCGCGCACACACACGCACGACACCTGTTTATTCTTTATCCCTGTTCCGTATAAGTATGTCTGTATGTATGGGGTTAATCAATATCTGTTATGGGCTGAGTGTAAGACAAGTGTTTGGGCCCTTCAGGTTGGCGCGGGTGGCAGGCAGGCACCGAGTCATTGAATATGAGTCAGATGTCAATATTCAACTTTAGAGAACTTTACTTCGGCCGCTTTTGCAGCATTGTGCACAGTTATGTTCGCTCTCGTACACAAAGGATATGGGCGCTTCGGAAATCGTGTTCAACGCGTTTACAAGAACATCGCCTGGGGTGTATGAACAACCAGACGTTGGACTGATTCATCGGAGTTCGGGCAGTAACCTGATAGATCGATAGCAAATTATGAGAGGCAAATATATGGTAAACAGTCAGAACATTCTTGTCAAGATGGAAATATCAAGTATTGAAGGCCACCCCTTTATGGTGAAAGGGATGAAGTTTAAACGAGGTGTGCGGGGAAAGCAAGGGGCAGTAAGTCCATCGAACGCAATACCGCAGGTGGGCATTGGGTGATAAGGAATAGGAGTAGAATTAGACCATTCGGCCGATCGTCTTACCCGCCAAGCTTTTTCCCTCCAACCCCCATTCTCCTACCATCTCCCCATAACTTCTGATACCTGTATTAATCCAGAATCTTTCTGTCTACGCCTTTAAATATCCACTGACGTGACGTACACAGCCTGTTGTGGCAAATAATTCCACCAATTCATCACCTTCTGACTAATTAAATTTCTGAGCATCTTCAAAAGAGAACGTAGATTAATTCTGAGGAAATGATCTCTTGTCCGAGATGCTCCCACAAGTGGAAACATACTTTCCACATCCACTGGATCTAAACCATTCACATATTTGTATGTTTCAATGAGGTCCACCCTCATACTTCTAAACTTCGAGTGCAATCCGGGAGTCGACCAAACGCTCGCCAGAGGTTAACTTATTGCTGGGATCATTCTTGTAAACCTCCTCTGGACCCTCTCCAGAGCCAGCACACCTTTCCTCTGATATGGTGCCCAGAATTGCTCACAATATTCCAAATGCGGCCTTCCCGTCGCCTTGTATAGCCTCAAAATTAAATCCGTGTTTCTGTGTACAAGTCCTCTTGAAATGAATGCAAGCAATGAGTTTGCTTCCATTAGACAATAGACAATAGACAATAGGTGCAGGAGTAGGCCATTCGGCCCTTCGAGCACCACCATTCCATGTGATCATGGCTGATCATTCTCACCGATTCAACTTGCAGATAAAAAATTTGGGAATAATAATAATAATAATAATAATAATAAACATTTATTTTTTATAGCGCTTTTCCAATTGCTCAAAGACGCTTTACAAAACAGTCAGGACATAAAAACAAACAAACAAACAAAAGATTTGTCCTGACGGAGCAGCGTCGAACAAATAGCGCCAGCGTCCTCTCACGTGAGTCCGGCAGTAGACAATAAAGAACACAAGACACACAATTACAATTTTAACACAAACAGCCATCACAGTAATTGCTCCAGGCACACCCTCACTGCGATGGAAGGCAAAGAAAAGTCTTATCTCCTCCTCATTCTTCTCCCGTGGTGCCACGAGGCGACCGAGGCTCTCGACTTTTGAACCCCCACCGGGCGATGGAAAGTCCCAGGGCCGAGCCGAGCAGGCCGATGAAGGTCCTAAGCCCCCACCGGGTGATGGGAAGTGCCGCGACCGAGCCACGCAGGGCGATGAAGGCCCTGCGAGCGGGTCGGTCAAACTTCGCGCTTCGGGGCGGTCGAAGCTGCTACGGCTGGAGCTCCCGAAAGCCGGTCGCCAGCCAGGGACCTGCGAACTCCAGATGTTGCGGTCTGCAGGGCCCACGGCCGAAGCCTCCGAGATGGCAAGTCCAGGCCCTGCCACCGGATTCTTCAAGGTCGATCCCAGCTGGAGGCCGCCGACTCCACGTTGTTGGGCCGTAGCACGAACGGAGATACGACACGATAACCAGCACTCCCAAGTCCCTTTGAACTTCAGATTGATGGATTATTTTCCCACTTAGACAATAGTCTACGCCATTATTCCTACTACCAAAATGCAGTACTCCGCACTTTGCTACACTATATTCCATCTGCCACTTCT
The DNA here is from genome assembly GCF_053455715.1 of Rhinoraja longicauda. Lineage (NCBI taxonomy): Eukaryota > Metazoa > Chordata > Chondrichthyes > Rajiformes > Arhynchobatidae > Rhinoraja > Rhinoraja longicauda. Next base: position 19,924 of record NW_027602417.1, read on the forward strand.
CTACCCATTCCCCCAACATGTCCTAGTCCTTCTGCGGAGTCCATGCTTTCTCTAAACTACCTGCCCTTCCACCTTTTTTCGTAACATCTGAAAACCTGGCCACAAAGCCTTCAATCCCCTCGTCCAAATCATAATATAAAACGTGGAGTAGCGGACAAACACCGATCCTTGAAGATCTTCACTAGTTACTGTTAGCCAACGAGAAAAAAATCCCTCTTTATTGCCACTCTTTGTCTTCTGCCATCCAGCCAGCCAGTTATCCATGCTGATGTTTGCCCTTTGTCACCGTTGGCTCTCATCTTCCTAAGCAGCCATCTTGTGACACCTGGTCAAAGGTTTTCTGAAAATCAAAGTTAACAACATCTACTGTCTCTCCTTTGGCTGTTTTGCTATTTACTTCTTCAAATAATTCCAGCAAATTTATCAAACACGACCTTCCATTCACAAAGCCATGCCAACTTATGCCTATTTCATCGTGCACTTATAAATACTCTGTCACATCATCCTGTATAACGGGTCCTAAAATCTTACCACCCACTCCACTGGAGTTGGAGGCAGATACAATAGTGTTATTTAAGACAAGTTCAGATTTTCAGGTAATGAAGGGATATACATTGTGAGCAGGCAGGTAAGGTTGGTCGTCTCGTGTTCGGCACAGCTATTATTAGCCGAAAGTCCTGCCGTGCCTTGTACTTCGTGTAGGAAAGAAATGCAGATGCTGGTTTAAATCGAAGGTAGACACAAAATGCTGGTGTAACTCAACGAGACAGGCAGCATCTCTGGAGAGAAAGAATGGGTGACGTTTCTGGTCGAGACAGTTCTTTAGACTGATGTCGAAGAGGTCGGCGGGAAAGAGATAGAATGTTGTCGGAGACAGTGAGACTGGTGGGAGAACTGGGAAGGAGGAGGGGTGGAGAGAGAGGGGAAGCAATGGCTAATTGAAGTTAGAGAAATCAATGTTCATATCGTTGGTGTGTTAGCTGCCCAAGCGAAGTATGAGGTGCTGTTCCTCCAATTTGCGCTGGGCCTCACTCTGACAACGGTGGATGCCCAGGAGAGAAAGTTCAGATTGGGAATGGGGTAGCGGGGGTGAGTTAAAGTGCTGAGCAACCGGGAGATCAGGTAGGACTGTGTGGGACTGTTCAGCGAAACATTCGCCGAGCATGCGCTTTGTCTCGCCGATATCACTCCAGCAGTACTATCCCACAGTATACCGTTACACCAGTACTACCCCACAGTGCGTCACTCCATCAGTACTATCCAACAGTATACCGTTATACCAGTACTACCCCACAGTGCGTCACTCCATCAGTACTATCCAACAGTATACCATTACACCAGTACTACCCTATAGTGCGTCACTCCATCAGTACTACCGCACAGTGTCACTCCATCAATTCCATCCCACATTATGTCACGACAACAGTACTACTGCACAATATGTCACCCGATCAGAACTACCCCAGAATGTGCCATTACTTCAACACTACCCTACGTTAGGTTACTCCATCAATACTACTTCACAGTCTGTCACTCCATCAGTACTACATGTTACTCCATTAGTCGTACCCAAGATCGTGCCACTCTCATCAGTACAACCCCACAGTATGTCATTCCATCATTTCTTCCCGACCGTGTTTCACTCTATCAGTACCACCTTCAGTATGTAAATTCATCAGTTCTACCCACAGTTTTTCACCCCTTCAATAATACCATCGAATGTGTCACTATATCAGTACTACCCCAAAATATACCAGTCCTTCACTACTACCCCACAGGATGCTAATCCCTAAGTATTATCGCACAGCGTGTCACTCCATCAGTACTACCACATCGTCGGTTATTCCATTATTACTGCATCACAACGTAGTACTGACGGAGGAACAAACGATATGGTAGCACTGATGTCGTGGCACACTGTCGGATAGCATTCACAAAGACTCCTCACACCCCTGCAATAGTCTGTTCGAAATTCTACCATCGGGCAGACGATACAAGGCCTTCTACGCCCGCACCTCCAGACTCAGGAACAGCGTCATCCCCAGAGCCATAGCTGATATGAACCTGCCCTGCTGAGCCGGATGGTCACATCGCACAGTGAACCGGCACAGACCTACTTGAACTTTATACTGTTTTAAAACTGTTTCAAATTTTGTTTCACTAGGTTGTATAAATTTAGCAAATTAATTCATTGCATCATTCCCAATCTTGTTGTACTCCTGTACAATGATAATAAAGATATATGTTGCATTGTATTGTATTGTACATTCCAAAGACATACAAGTTTGCAGGTTAATTGGCTTTGTATAAGTGCAAATTGACCTTAGTGTGTGTTAATGTGTGGGGATCGTTGGTCGGTGCGGACTCTGTGGGCCGAAGTGCATGTTTCCGCGTTGTATCTCTAAACTAAGCTAAATATTCCCTTTGTTGTACAAATTATTTCGCTTTTTTTCTGCAAACTGGACTCATTTGTATCTCTCTCTCTCTCTTAATGCGGGATCCTGGACCTGAAATATTCGGTGCTATCCCATAGCATGCCATTGCATCAGTACTAACAAATGGATAGTCATTCCATCAGTACTATCCCACAGTGCGTCAATCGATCAGTTCTCCCCCTCAAAGTGTCACTCCATCAGAACTACAATATAATGTGTCATTACATCAGTACTGCCCCATTTAGTTTCACACCATTAATACTATCCGACAGTGTGGCACGACATCAGTACGACCATATCGTTTGTTCCTCCATCAGTACTACCGCACACTGTGTCACTCTATCAGTAATACAGCAAAATGTCCCACTCCATTAGTTCTTGCCCACAGTTTGTCACTTCACTAGTACTACCCCAAAGTGTATTGCTCCATCTGTACTGCCCACGTTGTGTCACTCCATCAATACTACCCCACTGGACATCACTCCATCAATACAAGCATACAGTGTGTTAGACGATTATTACTAGAACACACTATGCCACTCCATCAGTACAACCCCGGGGCGTGTCACTTCATTGGTTCTACCGCACGATATACCATTGCATCAATACAAACCCACAGTGTTTTTCAACATCAGTAGCACCTTGTGTATCATTCCATAAGTACTACCACACAGGGTGTCACTCTATCAGTACCATCCAACGGTGTGTCACTCCATCAGTACTACACAATGAGTCCTTCCATCAGTACAATCCCACAGTGTTACAATCCACCAGTATTACCCTGGAATATGTCTCCCCAACAGTGCTACACCGCAGGGTGTCACTCAATCAGTACTATCCCACAGTTTACCATTGTGTCAGAACTGCCACATAGTGTGTCACTCCATCAGTACTACCTCAAAGTGTGTCACTCCACCAGCACTACCCACAGTGTGCCACTGCATCAGTACTAAAATATTGTTTTACTCCATTTGTACTACCTACATTGTGCCACTCCACCAGTGCCTCCGCACAGAGCGTCGCACCCGAGGAATATCACTCGGGTTATCGTCGCATCAGTACTACGCCACCGTGTGTCACTCTATCAGTACAATCCATTGATTATCACTCCATCAGTATACCACGCAGCGTGTCACTCCATCAGTACTACCCCACAGTGTCAACCCATCAGTACTTTCTCGCAGTGTCACTCCATTAGTATTCCCCACAGTGTGTCACTCCGTCAGCCCTACCTCACTTTGTCACCCCAACAGTAATTCCCCACAGTTTCACTCTGTTAGCATTTTTCCACAATGTCTCACTCCATTAGTACTACCCGATGTTTATCATTCAATCAGGACCATCCCAGTGTGTCACGCCATAAGTGCTGCCACAAATTGTGTCAATCCATCAGTATTGGCGCTCAGTGTGTCACTGCATTAGTACTACACCACAGTTTGTTATCACAAAAGTATTACCGCTCCGTCGGTGAAACCGCACAGTGTCTCACTGCATCAATACAACTCCATGGTGTTACACTCCATCAGCGCTGCCCAACATCATGTCACTCCAGTGCAACCCTAGATCGTGTCACTCCATCAATGCTCCCCGCAGTATGTTCTTCCATCAGTACTCCCCAAAGTGTTTCACAACATCAGGACTATCTCAAATGTGTCATTCCATCCGCAACACCCCACAGAGTGCTAACCCATCGCTGCGACTCCATAGTGTGTAATTCCATCAATATGTCACCAGAGTTTGTAATCGCAACAGTACTACCGCACAGCGTGTCAATCCATCAGTATTACTGTGTCACTCCAACAGAATGTGTTATTACATCAGTCCTACCCCACAGAGTGTCATTCCATCAACACACCTCCACAGTACGTCATTACATCAGTACTACTCCACAGTGTTACACTCCATCAGTACAACACTGGAGCGTGTCACTCCATCAGTACTACCCTACAATATGTATTCCATCAGTATTACACCACAGTGATGCACTCCATCATTACTGCCTTGAGCTTGTCATTCCATTTTGTACAACCACACAGACTCATTCATTTAGTATTACCCATCAGTGTAACTCTCCATCTGTACTGCCCCACCGTCAGTCCTTACCATTCCACAATGTGCAACCCGACAGTACCACCAAAGATTGGGTCAATACTTCAGTACTAGCCCACTGTGCGCCATTCTGTCCACACTACCCCCAGGGGGTCATTCAATCAGCACTACACCGAAGTATCTCACTCTGTCAGTAAAACCGCGCAATGTGTCAGACCATCAGTAAGACGCACCGTGTGTCACTCCATCAGTACTGCACCACAGCGTGTCACTCCATCAGTTTTACCCCACGGGATGTAGTTGCACACTGAAGTAGTATTGACGGAGTGACAAACTGCGTGGTGGTACTGATGCAATGACCTCACAATTTGTCACTAAATCAGTGCTGTTCCACTGTGTGTCACTCCGTCAGTACTACTCCGCAGTTAGTCATAACAACAGTACTACACATTGTGCCACTCCATGAGTATTACCCGCAGTGTGTCACTACATCAGTAGAGCCCCACGGTGTATCATTCCATCAGAACAACGGCAAAGTGTGTCACTTCATCAGTACTACCGCAAAATTGTGTCACTCCATCTGTACTAAACCACAGTATGTTAATCCACCCGTACTGCATCAACTGGGGTCACTCCATCAGTACTACAGCGCATTGTGTCACTCCATCAGTACTACCCCACATTGTGTCACTCCATCAGTACTACCCCACAGTGTGTCACTACATCAGTACTACTGCGCAGTGTGTGACTTCACCAATACAACTTCAAAGTGTGTCACTCCATCTGTACCAACCCAGTGTGATAATCCACCATTACTACCATACATTTTGTCACTCCATCAGTTCCACTGCACAGTGTGTCACTCCATCAGTAATGCCCCACAGCGTGTCACGTCGTCACTAAAACCCACAGTATGCCATTACATCATTACAAACACACATGTTCACACCCTCAAACACAGTCAAACACGCACACACACATAGCCGTGCACGAAGACACACACAATCTCTCAAATGCAATCACAAACAATCAAATATACTCTCACACATTCTCACATACAATCACACGTACACATGCACTCACACTAACAGATATTCACACGCACTAGCACGAAGAGACACGCACTCTTTCGCACACACTTACACATGAACACATTCTCTGCCAACACCATCATATACTCTCCCACACACACACACACACTATCAAAGAATTACATGTTCAAACACTCTGACAAACTCACATCACACATATTCTCTCACATTCTCACAAACAGCCACACACACGCACAGACGCAAACACTGTCCTTCACAAACCCACATGCACTCTCCCACTCAGAGACACAGATACATTCAATCGCACTTCCATCCACACTTACTGATGCTCACACACTCACACGCACACTCACGCACTAGCACAGACAGACACACACAAATATAGGCACTATTACATGCTCTACCGCTCTCTCACACGCAGACCCGCATGCACACGTGCACATTTTGGGATTGAGTTTGTCCTTGGATGTTCGCGTCGAGCAGCGCAGCGCAGCGTGGCCGGGAGTGTTCCCGGTGAGCGGGGCCAAGCCCTTCAGTCGGCCCGGTCGGCCCGGCTCGCCCACCGCGGATGGAGATGAGAACCGCGCCTCGGGAGCGAGGTGGGAGCCGCGAGGAACCGCAGAGAGCGAGGTGGACCGTCGGAGAGCGAGGAAGGCCGCCGAGAACGAAGGGGCGACCCGCGGTGCGGCGGCAGGCAGGAGATACAACTATCCGGCCAACGTTTGTAACTTTGTCGGCGTCAAAATGTGGCGACTCTTGTGTACCGCCCAGGTGAGGTCTTCTACATGATGTTACCGGGTTGTCTGCAAAACTAAGCATTTCACTCTACCTGGGTCCGTGATAATAAGGTATCACTGAATCATTGAAATTCCTGCAACCGCATACACTAACGCATACGCACACACACCGACTCATGTGCACAACCTCACACATTCACACTCGCATACACGTGCTAGCACACTCTTGCAGGGACTCGCACACTCACACTGTCACACACAATCAATATCCAATGCGAGTCAGGCTACACCTCTGGAGAAATCTAGTCGAGTATGTCAGTTCAGTGCAGTTTATTGTCACGTGTACCGAGGTACCGTGAAAAGCTTTTGTTGCGTGCTACCCAGTCAGTGGAAACAAAATACTTCATTACAGTCGAGCCATTTACAGAGTATAGATACACGATAAGGGGATAACGTCCAGTGCGAGGTAAAGCCTGCAAAATCCGATCGAGGATAGTCCGAGGATCAACAGAGGTAGATAGTAGTTCAGCACTGCTTTCTGGTTGTGGTGGGATGATTCCGTTGCCTGATAACAGCTGGGAAGACACTGTCCCTGAAACTGGAGGTGTGCATTTTCACACTTCTGTGCATTTTACCTGATGGGACAGAGGAGAAGCAGGAGTGGCAATGGTGCTACTCGTTCTTGATTATGCTGCTGGCCTTGCCGAGGCAGCGTGGTTTATAAATTGAGTCAATATATGGGAGGTTGCTTTGTGCGATGGTCTGGACAATTCGCAGCAATTTCTCGCGTTCTTGTATGGAGCTGTTCCCAAACCAAGCTGTGATGCATCTTTATAAAATACTTTCTATGGTGCATCTGTCGAAGTTGGTGAGAGTTGTAGAGGGCACGCTGAACTGGCTAAGCCTGCCAAGGACATGGATGGGTGAAGTTCGGTTGGAGACCCTTCTTCAGACTGATTGTGGTGGGAAGCTGGAGAAGGCTGGAACAGCAGGACAAAGCGAGTTAAATGATGAGTGGGTGAATACCGTTTTAATAGTTAGGTGGTTGAGACCAGAGGTTAAAAGATAAAAGTTGCGAGATAAGGACTGAGCAGGTTGGAATTATAAAGAGAGAGGAGGGAATATCGGTTGAAGATGGAGGTGGAGGGGATTAACAAGAACGAGTCCGCGTGAAGGAAGCGATAGAGCGAGGGAAAAGCGGGAAGTTGCACGTTAGTTACCTGGCATTTGCTAATGTTCATACCATTAGGTTGCAAGGTTCCCAAGCGGACTATGAAGCGGCGTTCTTTCTGTTTTAATGTAACCTCTCTGGCGCTGGTGGAGGCCCAGGACAGAAAGGTCAGTGTGCGAGGGGGAGTTACAATGGCTTGCAACGGGGAGATACGGCAAGCCTTAGCAGAACGAGGGTGAGTGTTCGACAAAACGGTCGCCGAGTCTCCATTTCACCACGCCGATGTAAAGGAGGCCATACCTGGAACACCACATGCAGTAGATGAGATTAGAGGAGGTGCAGGTGAACATCTGTCTCACCTGGAAGGGCTTCTCGAGCGTGAGGGAGGGGGTTTAGGGACAGCTGTTACATCCCATGGTGGCTAACCGTTTTAACTGCACTTGCCAAGAAAGGCTTTGGAAAGAGAAGTGATGGCAAGTGATGGAGAGGTGAGGAAATGGATAGAGAAATAGGTCGTACAAAGATAAAAGGGAGAGATAGGGGAGAAGACGAATGAAGAGGTGGAGGGAGAGTGAACGATCAAAGGGAGAGTGGGAAAAATGAGGAGAGAGGGGAGTTCAGAGCGAGTGGGTTGGCAAAAGGGGGAGAGGGAAGCATTAGAGAGGTACAGGGAGAAGGAGGGAGAGATGCAGTAAGAGTGGGAGGGGAGAGAGGTTGGCAGAGAGCGGTCGGCACAGAGAGGGAGAATAGAGAGTGTAGGGGAGAGAGTAACAGTTCAGAGAGAAAATAGCAGTAAAGATGGAGAGAGAGAGAAAGAGAGGAGGGAGAGATGTTGCATCATTCGCTGTGTGTTCTACTTTTAAGACAATTCTGAGACGGCAATGGTTCTGTTCACTGAGTGTCGTGAGTCTTTGGGTCGTTCCTCCTCAGAGGTGATGAAGGTAGAGAATGTTGTTGTCCCAAGGCAAAGCCAGATCCATTCCAGGCAGGCAAGGGCTAAATGTTCACTGGGGGTCGCCGCGAGTGTGGGGTTGAGGTTACAATCAGTTCAGCCGCGATCACATTGAGTGTTAAAACAGAGTGGACGGGCCATTTTAGTCTGATGTGATCTGTTGAACTAATTCATCACGCTGTGGACAAAGGCTGTCTAGTCCACCTTTAAACTGGGCACCAGAAGCATTGAGACGGTCCCTTAAATTTGGAATTGCCTTGCTGAGTGAAGAAAATCAGATAACCAACACGAGGCGGAGAGTTGGACCAGATGGAGTTTGAACCAATATCCCCTTTGCTGGAAAAATGCCGCTCCCAATTTCCATCCCCCAGTATCGCCACAATTCCCAGTCTTTGGAGTTTCTCAATCAATTCCCTGAATAAATCACGACCTGTCTCAGCAGGGATTTCACTTGGCTGATGTCATCTGTTTGCGAATCATTTCAAAAGCTCTATTTTTAATTCTGTTGAAACTTCACTGTCCCGGTGGAGACGGAAAATGGTATAAAATCTCCTGGAATGTTCTGCCCCGGCATTTCATTCCGAGAGATTACCGGTAGCTCACGGGGACACGTCGCTGGGCAGAGAAAATGGGGGAAAAGCTTTTGCAATATGACAACGTGGAGAAAATCTTGTACGTGATCATTGCTGCCGTTGGAATCCCTGGTAAGTGAACAGAACAATTCAAGTTTTATAACTCCGTCTGTTAACCGGCGTTGACCTGATTCTGATCGTGTTACATGATTCACAACTGGTGAACGTTGTGCAAGAATATGTGAAGTATATCAAGTATATCCTCTCATTGAAATATCTTTGAATTAACGCTGTGATTTTTCTCATTTTCAGACAGCCGAAACTAACCCTCTTTTCCTCCCACTGCCGGGACCCACTAGAATGTTGTTCTTGCCTTCAGTGGGACCTTGCCCAGAGTTGTCCCAGTGCTCGGGACAGGCAGCTCTCCGGGACGATGTGACAGGGAGGGGTTTACATTGTGAAGTTCACTGTGTCTGAGTTATTGATCAGAGTGAACACCCGCTCCTGTGGACACGTCTTACTGTGGAGTCTGTCACAGTCGGATTCCACCCGCCTGTTGGTCAATAATTGGATCGAGCTCCTGAACCAGTGGCCGCGGATCTACCGGCGTGTGTTGTTACCGAACTGAGGAATGAATCCATTAACGGAGCCACTCTGCTGCCGGATCCTAAGTTGTCCCTGATTTCCCTCTGGAACCCTCCTCGTCCCCATCAGATGCCGAGTTCCCAGAGCCCTGGTTAAACGCGGCCGGTCACGGTTAAGTCTGTGAAACCGGCCCCATCAGAGACTGCGAGCGGGGTTAACTGTAGACAGGACCATTCCGCCTATTGTAGCGGGCGGCTGCTCGTTCCATCCCCTCCCTTTACCCCGCCCGTCGCCTTATCTCCTCTCCCCTGAAGCAGGCAGGTCGGGCACAGTCGGAGCCGCGTCTGACATTGTTAAACCTGCAGCCGCGCACCGACTCCAACACTTCAGCTGAAAGTGGAGCCGGTGTTCAGCCCCGGAGACCGTGTTCAGTAATGCCCAGTGTCCGCTCCCCTTCTCTTTCCGCAGTGAATTTAGTGGCGATTGTGATCCTGTCCCGGGGAAAGTGCGGCCTCTCCACCTGC
>NW_027602418.1:0-36561 GCF_053455715.1 Rhinoraja longicauda
GACAGGTTTGGTGGGATATGGACCAAATGCAGACAGGTGGAACTAATGTAGATGGGGCCTGTTTGCTGGTGTGGGCAAGTTGGGCCAAAGTGCCTGATTCCACACCATATCACTCTATGACTCTATGAGTACAGGGCTGAACTACCTCCTCTGGCAGTTCGTTCCACACCCCCCCAACCTTTGTGTGAAAAATACCCCTCAGGTTCCGATTAAACCCCCCCCCCACCTCATCTTAAACCTAGCCCCCTGGTTCTTGATTCCCCTTCTCTGTGCATCTACCAGATCTATTCCTCTCATTATATTGTCCAGCTGTAGAAGATCATCCCTCATCCTCCTGCACCAAGGGATATAGTACTAGCCTATATGCACCAAGGGATATAGTACCAGCCTATATGCACCAAGGGATATAGTACTAGCCTATATGCACCAAGGGATATAGTACTAGCCTATATGCACCAAGGGATATAGTACTAGCATATATGCACCAAGGGATATAGTACCAGCCTGCTGAACCTGTCCCTCCAGATCAGGCCCACTGTTCCTGGTAACATCCTCGTAAATCTCCTCTATCACCTTTCCAGATTGACACCATCTTTCCTGTATCATGGTGCCCACAACAGAACACAATATTCCAAATGCGGCCTCACCAACGTCTTACACAACGGCAACATAACCTCCGTATATCTATACACAATGCTATGACCGAAGACGGCCAATGTTACAAAAGTCTTTTTGACCACACTATCAACCCGTGACGCTACATTCAATACACGATGTACCTGTCGTCCTAGATCGCTCTGCTCTACAGTTCATTCACATTTCTGCCTCGGTTCCAGGTCAGCGGTACTGACACTTCTGAACTCACTGATGGTTTCACTTCCCATGTGCGTCTGATTTTGAATACATTTGCACTACAGGTGAACATCCAAATAAAGAATAATCAAGACTTAACTGCTCCTCCAAGTGCAGCGCTCTCCTCAGTCGTACTTCGAATATCTGCGAGGCCCTTTTGTGTAGTTCTGGTCACCATATTACACAAATGATGTCCTATTGCCAGAGGCGGTGCGGAACAGATTCACCAGGATGTTATCTGGAATGGACAGCGTTAGTTTGAGGACAGATTTGATCAGGTGGTATTGATCTCATTGGAGCAATAATGCAGAGGGACGACCTTACTGAGGCATGTAAAATTATGTCAACTACAGCAGGGTTGAGTAGATGGTCACAGTTATTTCCCAGGCTGGGAGAATCTAAACCTAGAGAACGTACGTTTAATTGAAAGGGGAGAGATTTAAGGGAATTCTGACTTCAACGATGGAACAATATTTTCTTTTGAGGCGGTGGGGACAGATACCATCACAGCAAATAAACAGCATTTGGACAGCCATTTGTTTCGGATGGAAATGGACGGATATGGGACAAATACAGGTGAATGAGATTACCGTAGATAGGCATCTCGGTCTGCAGTCGGGCCGAAGGACCTGTTTCCCTGCTGTTCCCATGACTGGAATCAGAGGTTCTGTTATCTCTAATGTGCTCTGTCATAGGCCTCCCCAGTTGTAGCCACATAGCAGACACATCACTGACTGCACAACAGTGGCGATACTGTATTGGGTGGTGGTGTCACCAACAACGGAGGCACATTGTTCATCACCCTCACAAGTGTCCAACAGGTGTTTCACTCTCCTCAAACTAAACTCTAGCCTGGACATCCGAGGAATTAAACGTAAATAGGTGTCGAAAGTTCTCACACCTGCAGTTTAAACAACAAAATGATATAACTGCCTGTCATATACGTTGGTCATTTTAATATGTCTCTGATCATTGAAGTGTTTCTTTCAGTTTCTCTGTGTGTCAGTTATACACAGCAGGAAGCGAGAAACGCTCTCTTGAATTAGTTCATATTTCGGCACAGAAATACAGACTGAGTGCGTGTGAGAGCTCTCTTAAATTCACTGGAATTTAGGATGAGAGGGGATCTTGTCGAAACATGTAGAATTCTGAAGAAGGGTCTCCACCCATTCCTTCTCCCAAGAGATGCTGCTGTCCCGCTGAGTTACTCCAGCTTTTTGTGTCTATCTTCTATTTAAACCAGCATCTGCAGTTCCTTCTTACACATATACATATCTTAAGGGATTGGACAGGCTAGATACAGGAAATATATTCCCGATGTTGTGGGAGTCCAGAAAAGGGATCACAGTTTACGAATAAGGGGTAGCTCAATTATTACTGAGATGAGGAAAAACTGATCTGTCGTCGGCCTCGCCAGTTGAGATGAATTGTGAATCTGTGGAAATCTCTGCCACAGAAGGCAGTGGAGGTCAATTCACATGAGGTTTTCATGGGAGAGTCAGATATAGCTCTTGGGGCTAACGGAATAAAGTTGCACGGGGAGAAATCAGGAACGGGGTACTGATTTAGGATGGTCGGCCATGATCATGTTGAATGGCGGTGCGGGCTCAAAAGGACAAATGGCCTACTCCTGCAAGTATTTTCTTTGTTTCTATGTTTCGAAACCACCGTGGACAGCATAGACGGGTGAGTTGGTCATTAACGCTCAGACGACTTTGCTGTCATGTCTGTGGGTTTGAATTAGCATCAACCTGTCAACTGGTCTGAAGTAGTTCAATAAAAAAATAAACTGCAGATTGAACAGAACCTCGCCTTGTGTTCACCGGCTGGAACTAATAGTCCCCACTGGATGAATGGCATAGCACAATTACTCACCATCGCTGACCACACTGATCAGGTCACTGCTTATCCTGACCCATCACTGACCACGCTAATAATGACACTGCTTATCCAGACCCATCACTGACCACGTTGACAATGTCACTGCTTACCCAGGCCCATCACTGGCCACACTGATAATGTCACTGCTTATCCAGACACATCACTGACGAAATCTCGTCCAAAAAAAATGTTTTTTGGATGACAAATAAAGATATCCTGAATCCTGAATCCTGAATTAACGTCACGCACAGGTATGTTCTTTGTATCATCCAATCCAAGAACATCTCACATACTGTAACAACCAGCTACCCAGTTCCATCGCACGCTGCTCAGATATATTTTCACCATTGACACCTTTGACAGCATTTGCCTCGTGCTGATTGGCACGGACACCTCTGAACTCGCTGATGGTTTCACTTCCCATCTGCGTCTGATTCTGAACACACTTGTACTACAAATGAACACCAAAATACAGAAAAATCAAGACTTAACTGTTCCTCCAAGTGCAGCGCTCTCCTCAGTCGTACTTCAAATATCTGCAAGGCCTTTTTGTGTAGTTCTGGTCACCATATTATAGATATGATGTCCTGTTGCCAGAGACAGCGCGGAACAGATTCACCAGGATGTTATCTGGAATGGACAGCGTTAGTTTGAAGACATAATCAATTGGCTGGGCTTGGTCTTCTTGGAGCGCAGGAGGATGAGGGGTAATCTCATAGACGTGTTTTAGATCATGAAAGGAATAGATCGGGTAGATGCTCAGCTTCTCCTGCACTGAGTAGGAGAATCGAGGTCCAGAGGACATACGTTTAAGTTGAATGGAAAATGATCGAATAGGAATCTGAGGGGTAACCTTTTCACACAATGGGTGGTGGATGTATGGAACAGACTGCCTGAGGAGGTATTTGAGGCAGGGGCTATCCCAATATTTGTGAAACAGTTAGACAGGTTGGGTACATGAATAGGACAGGTTTGGTGGGATATGGACCAAATGCAGACATGTGGAACTAATGTAGATGGGGGCCTGTTGGCTGGTGTGGGCAAGTTGGGTCGAAGTGCCTGATTCCACACCATATCACTCTATGACTCTATGAGTACAGGGCTGAACTACCTCCTCTGGCAGTTCGTTCCACACCCCCCCCCCCCCCCCCCCACCCTTTGTGTGAAAAAATACCCCTCAGGTTCCGATTAAACCCCCCCCACCTCATCTTAAACCTAGCCCCCCTGGTTCTTGATTCCCCTTTTCTGTGCATCTACCAGATCTATTCCTCTCATTATATTGTCCAGCTGTAGAAGATCATCCCTCATCCTCCTGCAGCAAGGGATATAGTACTAGCCCACATGCATCAAGGGATATAGTACTAGCCTATATGCACCAAGGGATATAGTACTAGCCTATATGCACCAAGGGATATAGTACTAGCCTATATGCACCAAGGGATATAGTACTAGCCTATATGCACCAAGGGATATAGTACTAGCCTATATGCACCAAGGGATATAGTACTAGCCTATATGCACCAAGGGATATAGTACTAGCCTATATGCACCAAGGGATATAGTACTAGCCTATATGCACCAAGGGATATAGTACTAGCCTATATGCACCAAGGGATATAGTACTAGCCTACATGCACCAAGGGATATAGTACTAGCCTACATGCACCAAGGGATATAGTACTAGCCTATATGCACCAAGGGATATAGTACTAGCCTATATGCACCAAGGGATATAGTACTAGCATATATGCACCAAGGGATATAGTACCAGCCTGCTGAACCTGTCCCTCCAGATCAGGCCCACTGTTCCTGGTAACATCCTCGTAAATCTCCTCTATCACCTTTCCAGATTGACACCATCTTTCCTGTATCATGGTGCCCACAACAGAACACAATATTCCAAATGCGGCCTCACCAACGTCTTACACAACGGCAACATAACCTCCGTATATCTATACACAATGCTATGACCGAAGACGGCCAATGTTACAAAAGTCTTTTTGACCACACTATCAACCCGTGACGCTACATTCAATACACGATGTACCTGTCGTCCTAGATCGCTCTGCTCTACAGTTCATTCACATTTCTGCCTCGGTTCCAGGTCAGCGGTACTGACACTTCTGAACTCACTGATGGTTTCACTTCCCATGTGCGTCTGATTTTGAATACATTTGCACTACAGGTGAACATCCAAATAAAGAATAATCAAGACTTAACTGCTCCTCCAAGTGCAGCGCTCTCCTCAGTCGTACTTCGAATATCTGCGAGGCCCTTTTGTGTAGTTCTGGTCACCATATTACACAAATGATGTCCTATTGCCAGAGGCGGTGCGGAACAGATTCACCAGGATGTTATCTGGAATGGACAGCGTTAGTTTGAGGACAGATTTGATCAGGTGGTATTGATCTCATTGGAGCAATAATGCAGAGGGACGACCTTACTGAGGCATGTAAAATTATGTCAACTACAGCAGGGTTGAGTAGATGGTCACAGTTATTTCCCAGGCTGGGAGAATCTAAACCTAGAGAACGTACGTTTAATTGAAAGGGGAGAGATTTAAGGGAATTCTGACTTCAACGATGGAACAATATTTTCTTTTGAGGCGGTGGGGACAGATACCATCACAGCAAATAAACAGCATTTGGACAGCCATTTGTTTCGGATGGAAATGGACGGATATGGGACAAATACAGGTGAATGAGATTACCGTAGATAGGCATCTCGGTCTGCAGTCGGGCCGAAGGACCTGTTTCCCTGCTGTTCCCATGACTGGAATCAGAGGTTCTGTTATCTCTAATGTGCTCTGTCATAGGCCTCCCCAGTTGTAGCCACATAGCAGACACATCACTGACTGCACAACAGTGGCGATACTGTATTGGGTGGTGGTGTCACCAACAACGGAGGCACATTGTTCATCACCCTCACAAGTGTCCAACAGGTGTTTCACTCTCCTCAAACTAAACTCTAGCCTGGACATCCGAGGAACTAAACGTAAATAGGTGTCGAAAGTTCTCACACCTGCAGTTTAAACAACAAAATGATATAACTGCCTGTCATATACGTTGGTCATTTTAATATGTCTCTGATCATTGAAGTGTTTCTTTCAGTTTCTCTGTGTGTCAGTTATACACAGCAGGAAGCGAGAAACGCTCTCTTGAATTAGTTCATATTTCGGCACAGAAATACAGACTGAGTGCGTGTGAGAGCTCTCTTAAATTCACTGGAATTTAGGATGAGAGGGGATCTTGTCGAAACATGTAGAATTCTGAAGAAGGGTCTCCACCCATTCCTTCTCCCAAGAGATGCTGCCTGTCCCGCTGAGTTACTCCAGCTTTTTGTGTCTATCTTCTATTTAAACCAGCATCTGCAGTTCCTTCTTACACATATACATATCTTAAGGGATTGGACAGGCTAGATACAGGAAATATATTCCCGATGTTGTGGGAGTCCAGAAAAGGGATCACAGTTTACGAATAAGGGGTAGCTCAATTATTACTGAGATGAGGAAAAACTGATCTGTCGTCGGCCTCGCCAGTTGAGATGAATTGTGAATCTGTGGAAATCTCTGCCACAGAAGGCAGTGGAGGTCAATTCACATGAGGTTTTCATGGGAGAGTCAGATATAGCTCTTGGGGCTAACGGAATAAAGTTGCACGGGGAGAAATCAGGAACGGGGTACTGATTTAGGATGGTCGGCCATGATCATGTTGAATGGCGGTGCGGGCTCAAAAGGACAAATGGCCTACTCCTGCAAGTATTTTCTTTGTTTCTATGTTTCGAAACCACCGTGGACAGCATAGACGGGTGAGTTGGTCATTAACGCTCAGAACGACTTTGCTGTCATGTCTGTGGGTTTGAATTAGCATCAACCTGTCAACTGGTCTGAAGTAGTTCAATAAAAAAATAAACTGCAGATTGAACAGAACCTCGCCTTGTGTTCACCGGCTGGAACTAATAGTCCCCACTGGATGAATGGCATAGCACAATTACTCACCATCGCTGACCACACTGATCAGGTCACTGCTTATCCTGACCCATCACTGACCACGCTAATAATGACACTGCTTATCCAGACCCATCACTGACCACGTTGACAATGTCACTGCTTACCCAGGCCCATCACTGGCCACACTGATAATGTCACTGCTTATCCAGACACATCACTGACGAAATCTCGTCCAAAAAAAATGTTTTTTGGATGACAAATAAAGATATCCTGAATCCTGAATCCTGAATTAACGTCACGCACAGGTATGTTCTTTGTATCATCCAATCCAAGAACATCTCACATACTGTAACAACCAGCTACCCAGTTCCATCGCACGCTGCTCAGATATATTTTCACCATTGACACCTTTGACAGCATTTGCCTCGTGCTGATTGGCACGGACACCTCTGAACTCGCTGATGGTTTCACTTCCCATCTGCGTCTGATTCTGAACACACTTGTACTACAAATGAACACCAAAATACAGAAAAATCAAGACTTAACTGTTCCTCCAAGTGCAGCGCTCTCCTCAGTCGTACTTCAAATATCTGCAAGGCCTTTTTGTGTAGTTCTGGTCACCATATTATAGATATGATGTCCTGTTGCCAGAGACAGCGCGGAACAGATTCACCAGGATGTTATCTGGAATGGACAGCGTTAGTTTGAAGACATAATCAATTGGCTGGGCTTGGTCTTCTTGGAGCGCAGGAGGATGAGGGGTAATCTCATAGACGTGTTTTAGATCATGAAAGGAATAGATCGGGTAGATGCTCAGCTTCTCCTGCACTGAGTAGGAGAATCGAGGTCCAGAGGACATACGTTTAAGTTGAATGGAAAATGATCGAACAGGAACCTGAGGGGTAACCTTTTCACACAATGGGTGGTGGATGTATGGAACAGACTGCCTGAGGAGGTATTTGAGGCAGGGGCTATCCCAATATTTGTGAAACAGTTAGACAGGTTGGGTACATGAATAGGACAGGTTTGGTGGGATATGGACCAAATGCAGACATGTGGAACTAATGTAGATGGGGCCTGTTGGCTGGTGTGGGCAAGTTGGGTCGAAGTGCCTGATTCCACACCATATCACTCTATGACTCTATGAGTACAGGGCTGAACTACCTCCTCTGGCAGTTCGTTCCACACCCCCCCCCCCCCCCCCCACCCTTTGTGTGAAAAATACCCCTCAGGTTCCGATTAAACCCCCCCACCTCATCTTAAACCTAGCCCCCCTGGTTCTTGATTCCCCTTTTCTGTGCATCTACCAGATCTATTCCTCTCATTATATTGTCCAGCTGTAGAAGATCATCCCTCATCCTCCTGCAGCAAGGGATATAGTACTAGCCCACATGCATCAAGGGATATAGTACTAGCCTATATGCACCAAGGGATATAGTACTAGCCTATATGCACCAAGGGATATAGTACTAGCCTATATGCACCAAGGGATATAGTACTAGCCTATATGCACCAAGGGATATAGTACTAGCCTATATGCACCAAGGGATATAGTACTAGCCTATATGCACCAAGGGATATAGTACTAGCCTATATGCACCAAGGGATATAGTACTAGCCTATATGCACCAAGGGATATAGTACTAGCCTATATGCACCAAGGGATATAGTACTAGCCTACATGCACCAAGGGATATAGTACTAGCCTACATGCACCAAGGGATATAGTACTAGCCTATATGCACCAAGGGATATAGTACTAGCCTATATGCACCAAGGGATATAGTACTAGCATATATGCACCAAGGGATATAGTACCAGCCTGCTGAACCTGTCCCTCCAGATCAGGCCCACTGTTCCTGGTAACATCCTCGTAAATCTCCTCTATCACCTTTCCAGATTGACACCATCTTTCCTGTATCATGGTGCCCACAACAGAACACAATATTCCAAATGCGGCCTCACCAACGTCTTACACAACGGCAACATAACCTCCGTATATCTATACACAATGCTATGACCGAAGACGGCCAATGTTACAAAAGTCTTTTTGACCACACTATCAACCCGTGACGCTACATTCAATACACGATGTACCTGTCGTCCTAGATCGCTCTGCTCGACAGTTCATTCACCTTTCTGCCTCGGTTCCAGGTCAGCGGTACTGACACTTCTGAACTCACTGATGGTTTCACTTCCCATGTGCGTCTGATTTTGAATACATTTGCACTACAGGTGAACATCCAAATAAAGAATAATCAAGACTTAACTGCTCCTCCAAGTGCAGCGCTCTCCTCAGTCGTACTTCGAATATCTGCGAGGCCCTTTTGTGTAGTTCTGGTCACCATATTACACAAATGATGTCCTATTGCCAGAGGCGGTGCGGAACAGATTCACCAGGATGTTATCTGGAATGGACAGCGTTAGTTTGAGGACAGATTTGATCAGGTGGGATTGATCTCATTGGAGCAATAATGCAGAGGGACGACCTTACTGAGGCATGTAAAATTATGTCAACTACAGCAGGGTTGAATACATGGTCGCACTTATTTCCCAGGCTGCGAGAATCTAAACCCAGGGAACTTACGTTTAATCGAAAGGGGAGAGATTTAAGGGAATTCTGACTTCAAAGATGGAGCAATCTTTTCATTTGAGGCGGTGGGGACAGATACCATCACAGCAAATAAACAGCATTTGGACAGCCGTTGGTTCGGATAGGAATGGAGGGATATGGGACAAATACAGGTGAATGAGATTACCGTAGATATGCATCTCGGTCTGCATGGACGAGTCGGGCCGAAGGGCCTGTTTCCCTGTTGTTCCCATGACTGGAATCAGAGGTTCTGTTATCTCTAATGTGCTCTGTCATCGGCCTCCCCAGTTGTAGCCACATAGCAGACACATCACTGACTGCACAACAGTGGCGATACTGTATTGGGTGGTGGTGTCACCAACAACGGAGGCACATTGTTCATCACCCTCACAAGTGTCCAACAGGTGCTTCACTCTCCTCAAACTAAACTCTAGCCTGGACATCCGAGGAATTAAACGTAAATAGGTGTCGAAAGTTCTCACACCTGCAGTTTAAACAACAAAATGATATAACTGCCTGTCATATACGTTGGTCATTTTAATATGTCTCTGATCATTGAAGTGTTTCTTTCAGTTTCTCTGTGTGTCAGTTATACACAGCAGGAAGCGAGAAACGCTCTCTTGAATTAGTTCATATATAGGCACAGAAATACAGACTGAGTGCGTGTGAGAGCTCTCTTAAATTCACTGGAATTTAGGATGAGAGGGGATCTTGTCGAAACATGTAGAATTCTGAAGAAGGGTCTCCACCCATTCCTTCTCCCAAGAGATGCTGCCTGTCCCGCTGAGTTACTCCAGCTTTTTGTGTCTATCTTCTATTTAAACCAGCATCTGCAGTTCCTTCTTACACATATACATATCTTAAGGGATTGGACAGGCTAGATACAGGAAAAATATTCCCGATGTTGTGGGAGTCCAGAAAAGGGATCACAGTTTACGAATAAGGGGTAGCTCAATTATTACTGAGATGAGGAAAAACTGATCTGTCGTCGGCCTCGCCAGTTGAGATGAATTGTGAATCTGTGGAAATCTCTGCCACAGAAGGCAGTGGAGGTCAATTCACAGGAGGTTTTCATGGGAGAGTCAGATATAGCTCTTAGGGCTAACGGAATAAAGTTGCACGGGGAGAAATCAGGAACGGGGTACTGATTTAGGATGGTCGGCCATGATCATGTTGAATGGCGGTGCGGGCTCAAAAGGACAAATGGCCTACTCCTGCAAGTATTTTCTGTGTTTCTATGTTTCTAAACCACTGTGGACAGCATAGACGGGTGAGTTGGTCATTAACGCTCAGAACGACTTTGCTGTCATGTCTGTGAGTTTGAATTAGCATCAACCTGTCAACTGGTCTGAAGTAGTTCAATAAAAAAATAAACTGCAGATTGAACAGAACCTCGCCTTGTGTTCACCGGCTGGAACTAATAGTCCCCACTGGATGAATGGCATAGCACAATTACTCACCATCGCTGACCACACTGATCAGGTCACTGCTTATCCTGACCCATCACTGACCACGCAAATAATGACACTGCTTATCCAGACCCATCACTGACCACGTTGACAATGTCACTGCTTACCCAGGCCCATCACTGGCCACACTGATAATGTCACTGCTTATCCAGACACATCACTGACGAAATCTCGTCCAAAAAAAATGTTTTTTGGACGACAAATAAAGATATCCTGAATCCTGAATCCTGAATTAACGTCACGCACAGGTATGTTCTTTGTATCATCCAATCCAAGAACATCTCACATACTGTAACAACCAGCTACCCAGTTCCATCGCACGCTGCTCAGATATATTTTCACCATTGACACCTTTGACAGCATTTGCCTCGTGCTGATTGGTACGGACACCTCTGAACTCGCTGATGGTTTCACTTCCCATCTGCGTCTGATTCTGAACACACTTGCACTACAAATGAACACCAAAATACAGAAAAATCAAGACTTAACTGTTCCTCCAAGTGCAGCGCTCTCCTCAGTCGTACTTCAAATATCTGCGAGGCCATTTTGTGTAGTTCTGGTCACCATATTATAGAAACAATGTCGTGTTGCCAGAGACAGTGTGGAACAGATTCACCAGAATGTTATCTGGAATGGACAGCGTTAGTTTGAAGACAGAATCAATTGGGTGGGATTGGTTTCCTTGGAGCGCAGGAGGATGAGGGGTGATCTTATAGACATGCTTTAGATCATGAAAGGAATAGATCGGGTAGATGCTCAGCTTCTCCTGCCCTGATTAGGAGAATCGAGGTCTAGAGGACATACGTTTAAGGTGAAGGGGAAATGATTGAATAGGAATCTGAGGGGTAACATTTTCACACAGTGGGTGTTGAATGAATGGAGCAAACTGCCAGAGGAGGTATTTGAGGCAGGGACTATCCCAACATTCATGAAACAGTTAGACAGGTGCATAAATAGGACAGGTTTGGTGGGAAATGGACCAAATGCAGACAGGTGGGACTAGTGTAGATGTGGCATTTTGGCTGGAGTGGGCAAGTTGGGCCGAAGGGCCTGTTTCCACACCATATCACTCTATGATTCTATGGGTACAGGTTTGAACTACCTCCTCTGGCAGCTCGTTCCACACACCCACCATGCTTTATGTGAAAAATTACCCCTCAGATTCCACAGATTCACAATTCATCTCAACTGGGGAGGCCGACGACAGTTCAGTTTTCCCTCATCTCAGTAATAATTGAGCTACCCCTTATTCGTAAACTGTGATCCCTGTTCTGGACTCCCACAGCATCGGTAACATTTTTCCTCTATCTAGCCTGTCCAATCCCTTAAGAATTGTATATGTGTAAGAAGGAACTGCAGATGCTGGTTTAAACAGAACATAGACACAAAAAGCTGGAGTAACTCAGCGGGACAGGCAGCATCTCTTGGGAGAAGGAATGGGTGGAGACCCTTCTTCAGAATTCTATATGTTTCGTCAAGATCACCTCTCATCCTAAATTCCAGTTAATTCAAGAGAGCTCTCACACACACTCAGTCTGTATTTCTGTGCCTATTTATTAATTAATACGAGAGCGAGTCTGTATTTCTGTGCCTATTTATTAATTAATACGAGAGCGTTTCTCCCTTCCTGCTGTATATATTTGGCACACATAGAAACTGAAAGAAACACTTCAATGATCTGAGACATATTAAAACGACCAACGTATATGATAGGCAGTTATATCGTGTTGTTGTTTAAACTGCAGGTTTGAGAAAATTCGACACCTGTTGGCGTGTAATTCCTCGGATTTCTAGGCTAGAGTTTAGTTTGAGGAGAGTGAAGCACCTGTTGGACACTTGTGAGGGTGATGAACAATGTGCCTCCGTTGTTGGTGACACCACCACCCAATACAGTATCGCCACTGTTGTGCAGTCAGTGATGTGTCTGCTATGTGGCTACAACTGGGGAGGCCGATGACAGAGCACATTAGTGATTACAGAACCGCTGATTCCAGTCATGGGAACTGCAGGGAAACAGGCCCTTCGGCCCGACTCGTCCATTCGGACCGAGATGCATATCTACGGTAATCTCATTCACCTGTATTTGTCCCAAATCCCTCCATTCCTATCCGAAACAACGGCTGTCTAAATTCTGTTTATTTGCTGTGATGGTATCTATCCCCACCGCCTCAAATGAAAAGATTGTTGCATATTTGAAGTCAGAATTCCCTTAAACCTCTCCCCTTTCGAATAAACGTAAGTTCTCTGGGTTTAGAATCTCACAGCCTGGGAAATAACTGTGACCATCTACTCAACCCTGCTATAGTTGACATAATTTTACAAGCCTCAGTAAGGTCATCCCTCTGCATTCTTGCTCCAATGAGATAAATCCCACCCGATCAAATCTGTCCTCAAACTAACGCTGTCCATTCCAAATAACATCCTGATGAATCTGTTCCGCACTGCCTCTGGCAACGGGACATCATTTGTATAATATGGTGACCAGAACTACACAAAAGGGCCTCGCAGATATTTGAAGTGCGACGTAGGAGAGCGCTGCACTTGGAGGAGCAGTTAAGTCTTGGTTACTCTTTGTTTGGATGTTCAGCTGTCATGCAAGTGTGTTCACAATCAGACGCACATGGGAAGTGAAACCACCAGTGAGTTCTGAAGTGTCGGTACCGATGAACTGCAACCGAGGCCTATATCTCTTGATGCAGGAGGATGAGGGATGATCTTCTACAGATCAACAAAATAATGAGAGGAATAGATCTGGCAGACGCACAGAGAAGTGGAAGCAGGAACCATGGGGAGCAGGTTTAAGATGAGGGGGGGAAATTTAATCTGAACCTGAGGGGTATTTTTCACACAAAGGGTGGTGGGTGTGTGGAACGAGGTGCCAGAGGAGGTAGTTCAGCCCTGTACTCATAGTCATAGAGTGATATGGTGTGGAATCAGGCCCTTCAGCCCAACTTGCCCACACCAGCCATCAGGCCCCATCTACATTAGTTCCACCTGTCTGCATTTGGTCCATATCCCACCAAACCTGTCCTATTCATGTACCCAACCTGTCTAACTATTTCATAAATGTTGGGATAGTCCCTGCCTCAAATTCCTCATCTGGCAGTTTGTTCCATACATCCACCACCCATTGTGTGAAAAAGTTACCCCTCAGATTCCTATTCAATGATTTTCCCTTCAACTTAAACGTATGTCCTCTGGACCTCGATTCGCCTATTCAGGGCAGGAGAATCCGAGCATCCACTACATCTATTCCTTTCATGATCTAAAACATGTCTATAAGATCACCCCTCGTCCTCCTGCGCTCCAAGGAGAACAATCCCACCCAATTGATTCTGTCTTCAAACTAACGCTGTCCATTCCAGATAACATCCTGGTGAATCTGTTCCGCACTGTCTCTGGCAACAGGACATCATATCTGTAATATGGTGACCAGAACTACACAAAAGGGCCTCGCAGATATTTGAAGTACCTGAGGAAAGCGCTGGAACTTGGAGGAACAGTTAAGTCTTGATTTTTCTGTTTATGGGTATTCATTTGTAGCGCAAATGCGTTCAGAATCATAAGCAGATGGGACGTGAAACCATCAGTGAGTTCAGAGGTGTCCGTACCAATCAGCACGAGGCAAATGTTGTCAATGTTGTCACTGGTGAAAATATATCTGAGCAGCGTGCGATGGAACTGGGTAGCTGGTTGTACAGTATGTGAGATGTCCTTGGAATGGATGATACAAAGAACATACCTGTGTGTTACGTTAATGTGGTCAGTGATGGGTGTGGATAAGCAGTGACATTATCTGTGTGGTCAGTGATGGGTCTGGATAAGCAGTGACATTATCAGTGTGGTTAGTGATGGGTCTGGATAAGCCGTGACATTATCAGTGTGGTTAGTGATGGGTCTGGATAAGCAGTGACATTATCAGTGTGGTCAGTGATGGGTCTGGATAAGCAGTGACACTATCAGTAATTAATCTCATCTCTAATGAGCTCTCACTGCATCTTGCTGTTCTATCCACGTTGGCCGGTGCAGACGTTTTTATTTGTTATTTTCATTTTAATAGGCAGTGGTTAAAATGAATAAATATCTTTCTCCTGCATACATGTGAGTAACACATAATGCGTCTCCCCAACACTCCTCACTCTCTCTGCCTCTCTCCCTCCCCCTCCGTCCATTCTCTCTCTCCCATACCGATCCCCCGTCTCTCTCCCCAATTTTCTGACCGTCTGACTTCCCATCTCCTCCCCTCTCTCCACACTCCTCCCCACTCTCTCCCGACACTCCCCTCTGTCCCGCCACCTCCAATCTCTCTCCCCACACACCTCCCCATCTCTCTCCACACCCCCTCTCTCCCCACTCTCCTCTCATTCTCCACCCCACACTCTGTCTTTCTCCCCACACACTCACCACTCCTCTCATTCTGTGTCCCCACACTCCTCCCCCTCTGTCTCCCCCATTCCCCTCTCTCTCCCCACATTCCCCCTCATTCCCCACACACCTCCACCTCTATCTCCTCACCTCTCTCCCCCGTTCGTCCATTCTCTGCCCAATCTCTCTCTCCCCACATACCTCCCCTCTCTCGCCTCACTCCTTCCTCTATCCCTCCCCTCCCATTTCTCTGCCACATTCCTCCACTCACTCCCCACTCCTCCACTCTCTCCCATCACTCCTCTTGTACCTCTTTCCTCTGTACCCCTCGCTCTCGCTTCATTCCTCCCCCACCCTCGTTTCACTCTCCCCACTCCTCCCCTCCATCCTCACATTCCTCTAACTCGCTCTCCACACTATCCTTCCTCCCTCTCTTTCACACTCCTCCCACACTGTCTCCCCACTCCTCCCCCTCTCCCCACACTCCTCCCGTTCTCTTGCTACATTTTCCTATCTCCCCCACCCACCTCCTCTCCCTCTCCCACACTCCCCCCTGCATCCTTTCTCTCTCCACACAATCCCTCCTCCCGTTCTCTCACACTCCTCTCCCTCCGTATCCCCACTCCTCCCCTCCCTCTCCCCACAGTCCTCCCCTCTCAATTCCCACATTCCTCCTTTCTCTCCACAATCCCCCTCCTCCCCAACACTCCTTCCTCTCTCTCACCCCACACCCACCTCCTCTCCCTCTTCCCCACTCCACCCCCTCCATCCCCACATTCCTCCCACTCTCTCTCCACACAAACCTTCCTCCCTCTCTCTCACACTCCTCCCTCCCCTGTCCCCTAAAACCACCTTTCTCCCCACACTCCTCCCCATCATTCTCCCCACACTCCCCGTCTCTCTCCACACTCCCCGCTCGCTCACCACGGTCATCCTGCCTCCTCTCTCTCCCCACTACCTCTCTCTCCCCACACTATTAAATTCCTCTCCCCACACTCCCTTTCTTCCCACCCTCCATCCCCACAATCCTCCTCCTTTCTCTCCACTCCTCCCCTTTCTCTCCCCACACAGCTCCCTTTCTCCCCACACTCATCTCCCCTTCCTCCCCACACTCTTCACTCTCTTTCTCTCTGGATAAGTAGTGACATTATCAGTGTGGTCAGCGATGGGTCTGGACAAGCAGTGACATTATCAGTGTGGTCAGTGATGGGTCTGGATAAGCAGTGACATTATCAGTGTGGTCAGTGATGGGTCTGGATAAGCAGTGACATTATCAGTGTGGTCAGTGATGGGTCTGGATAAGCAGTGGCATTATCAGTGTTGTCAATGAATGGTCTGGATAAGCAGTGACATTATCAGTGTGGTCAGTGATGGGTCTGGATAACCAGTGACATGATCTCATTAAATCTGACCCCGATGTTTTACATTTGATATGATGTAAAATAAAGCATCCTTTCTTTTTTTTCTCTTCAGTTTTTATTGATTTTTCACAGAGATATATACAAAACAGTACAACATCATGAACATAAATAAAATAAAATAAGAAAAACAACAAAAATAAATGAATAAATAAACAAAGGAGATAAATAAATAAATACATTTGAATAAGACAGTGTGGTACACTTACCAAATAAAATATGAAAAAGTAACAATGTTGGTTATCTAGAAATATTTCAATATTCGCACAAACATACCATCTAGTTCCATATAACACAATCTTCCAATATCTAGCTCGGCATTTATCTAGTTGGTGTCATGACTCAAATAAACGATCAATTTTTCCCAGATCCTCTCAAAGAATCCCTTCTTTTTAATTCAAATGTTCGACTCTAAAGGGTTAACTCAAGTTCAATATCCATAATTAATCTAAACTTTAATGAGCACGAACTCTATCTTGCTGCTCTATCCACGCTGGTAAACACGGCAGCTGAAGATGCATTAACTTGTTATTTTCATCTTAATTAACACAGGTTAGAAATGCTAATTAACTCTCTCCGGCATACACTTGAAATAATAACACAAAATGCAGAAAATTAAAATGCAGCTTCAGATTTGAGAAAGGGTGAGTTGGGTAAATGTTCTGTGCGTTTCGCCCAATGGGAAATATTAGTTCCAGCCGGTGAACACGAGCTGTGGCTCTGTTCAATCTGCAGTTTATTTTGTAGTGAACTACTTTAGGCCAGTTGACAGGTAGAAGTCAATTCAAACCCACAGACCAGACAGTAAGGTCGGTCTGAGAGTAAATGACCAACTCATCTGTCTGGGCTGTCCACACAGCGGCACAGAGAAAGATGCCACACACGCAGACTTCATTTATGTGCTTATTTATCATGCAATTCAAGAGAGCATATCTCCCATCATGCAGTGTAAACCTGGCACACGTAGAAACTGAAATAAACACTTCAATGATCAGGGACTGTTATCAAAAATGACCAATATATATGACAGGCAAATCCCATGATTTCAAGGTTAGAGTTCTGTGGTAACAGAATATCCAAGGGCCATTTAAAAGCAGTATATTTGTTAGTGCTGTACCTGGCGCAACGTTTGGCCAAAGGCTGCCGTGTTTCATGGGGTGGGATGGTGCATTTTAGTTCATCTGAAGTATTCCCATTTACCGGCATATGAATCATCTCCCTCTAAACCATTCCCTTCATGTACCTGTCCAAATGACTTTGTGTTGATATTACTATGTTACCTATGATACCCTGCCCCTCCATGAGATCACTCCACTGCCTGCTGCGCTTCATTAAATAAAGTCCTCGCAGCCCAGCCTTTCCCTGTATCTCCGACCCTTGTTTTCTGGCAACGTGTTGTAAAATATTTTGAGGACTCTTTACAAATTAGTGGCATATTTCCTAAACATGCTGACGAAAAATTATATACGTTACTCCAAGTGCGTCCTCACCAACGTCTTGTCGAACTGAATATAATTTTCCAACTTCTAAATTTTATTCACTGATTGATGAAGACAGTGCTTCAAAAAACCTTCTCCACCACCCCACCTCCCTGTTTCGTCCCTTTTCTTTGAACTATGTAACATAGAAACTTGGAAACATAGAAAATAGGTGCAGGGGAAGGCCATTAGACCCTTCGAGCGAGCACCGCCATTCATGGTGATCATGGCTGATCATCCACAATCAGTAACCTGTGCCTGCCTTCTCCCCATATCGCTTAATTCCACCATCCCCTAGAGTTCTGTCTAACTCTCTTTCAAATTCATCCAGTGAATTGGCCTCTATTGCCTTTTGTGGCAGAAAATTCCATAAATTCACAAGTCTCTGGGTGAAAAAGTTTCTTCTCACCTCAGTTTTAAATGGCCTCCCCTTTATTCTTAGACTTTGGCTCCTGGTACTAGACTCCCCCAACTTTGGAAATATTTTTCTTACATCTAGCTTGTCCAGTACTTTTATAATTTTATACGTCTCTATAAGATCCCCTCTCATCCTTCTAAACTCCAGTAAATACAAGCCCAGTCTTTCCAATCTTTCCTAATATGACAGTCCCGCCATCCCAGGGATTAACCTCGTGAACATATGGCGCACTGCCTCAACGTCCTTCCTCAAATTATGAGACCAAAAAATACAACTGCAAAAGATCCTCTTTGCACCTTTATTCAAATCCTCTCGTAATGAAGGCCAACATGCCATTATCTTTCTTCCATGCCTGCTGTACCTGCACGCTTACTTTCAGTGACTGGTGTACAAGGACACCCAGGTCGTGTTGTACTTCCCCGTTACCTCATCTGACACCATTGAGATAGTAATCTGTCTCTTTGTTTATGCTGCCAAAGTGGATAACCTCACATTTATCTACATTATATTGCATCTGCCATGCATCTGCCCACTCACTCAACCTGGCGTAGTCACCCTGCAACCTCTTAACATCCTCTTTGCAGTTCACACTGTCACCCAGCATTGTGTCATCTGCAGACTTGCTGGAGTTACATCTAATGTATGGATCCCTTTGCTCTACAACACTCCCTAGCTAACTACCATTCACGGTAACGATCATGCCCTGATTTTACTTCAAAAATTAAAATCTCACACTTATCTGGAAGAAACACCGTTTGCTATTTCTCAGCCCATTTTCCAATTTGAAAATTTCCTGCTTTAATTCTTGCTAAACATTTTCAGTCTGTGATACCATCTACTTTAGTGTCAACTGCAAACTTAAAAATTAGTCTTTGTACAATTTCATGCAACTCATTGATATGGATGACAAACAACATTGAGCCCAGCACAGATCTAATCTGTCTTCTAACTATTCATTCCAGATAACATCCTGGTGAACCTGTTCCGCACTGTCTCTGGCAATAGGACATAATTTCCATGATATGGTGACCATAACTACACAAAAGGGCCTCGCAGATATTTGAAGCACAACTGAGGAGGCCGCTGCACGTGGAGGAGCAGTTAAGTCTTGATTTTTCTATAATTTCATGTTCAGCTGCAGTGCAGGTTTGTTCAGAATCAGACGCAGATTGGAAATGAAACCATCTGTGAATTCAGGGGTGTCAGTCCCGATGAGCTGGAACCGAGACAAAAAGATGCATTAACTGTAGAGCAGAGGGATCTAGCACGACAGGTACACAGTGCGTTAAATGTAGCGTCATAGGTAAATAGTTTGGTCGAAAAGGCTTTAGGCACATTGGCCTTCATCAGCGAGAGCTTTGAGTTTTGAAGTTGGGAGGTCATGTTGCAATTGTTTAAGACGTTGGTGAGTCCATATTTAGATTATTGTGTTCAGTGTTGGGCACCGTAGTATCGGGAAAATGGTGTAATCTGCAAAGGGCGTAGAGCAGATTTACGAGGATGTTGCCAGGACTGGAGGGCCTGGTCTACAGCCACAGATTCAGCAGGCTAGTAATTTATTCTTTGATGTGCAGGATTAACTGGGGTGATCTTTTAGAGGTGAACAAAATAATGAAAGGAATACACATGGCAGGCGCACAGAGAAGGGGAAGCAAGAACCATGGGACGGAGGTTTAAGATGAGGTGGGAACATTTCATCGGAACCTGAGGGGTAATTTATCACACAAAGTTTGGTGGGTGAATGGAACGAGTTGCCAGAGGAGGTTTTTCAGGCCGGTGCTCATAGAGTCATGGAGTGATACGTTGTGGAAACAGGCCCTTCGGCCCAACTTGCCCACACCGTCCAACATGTCCCTGCTCCCACCTGCCTCCGTTTCATCCATATCCCTCCAAACCCGTCCTATTCGTGTACCTGTCTAACAATTTCTTAAATGTTGGGATTGTCCCTGCCTCAACTACCTCTTCTGGCAGCTTGTTCCATGCATCCACCACCCTTTGTGTGAAAGAGTTATCCCACCGATTCCAATGACAGCTTTTCCTATTCATGTTAAAAGTATGTCCTCTGGAGCTCGATTCTCGTACTCAGGGCAAGAGAATCTGTGCATTTATCCGATCAATTCCTCTCATGATCAAATACACCTAAATAAGATCACCCCTCTTCCTCTTGTGCTCCAATGGATAGTCCGAGCCTACTCAACCTCTTCCTACAGGTCAGACACTGGCACTATCCTCGTAAAATGTACCTGGAACGTTTCCAGTTTGGCAACGTCTTTCCTATAACACGGTACCCAGAACAGAACATAATACTCCAAATGCAGCCTCACGAAGGTCTTATATTACTGCAACATGACCTCCCAACATCCATACTCCATACTCTGGCTGATAAAGGCCAATGTGCCAAAAGCCTTTTTGTCAACACCAGATCGACCTGTGCTTCCGTCTTCAAGGAACTGTGCACCTGCACTCCTAGATCCCTCTGCCCTACAACACTACCCAGAACCCTACCATTCACTGTGTCGGTCCTGCCCAGGTTAGATTTCTCAAAATGCAATACCTCACTTTGCAATACCATACTTTGATTTGACTATAGGAGTAAAGAGGTCCTTCTGCATTTGTATAGGGCAATGGTGCGACTACATCTGGAATATTGTGTGCAGTTTTGGTCTCCTAATTTGAGGAAGGACATCCTTGCGATTGAGGCAGTGCATCATTGAATCACGAGGTTAATCCCCGGGATGGCGGGACTGTCAAATGAGGAAAGATTGGAAAGACTGGGCTTGTATTCACTGGAATTCAGATGTATGAGATGGAATCTTATAGAAATGGATAAAATTATAAAAGGACTGGAGAAGCTAGATGCAGGAAAAAAATTCCCGATGTTGGGGGAGTCCAGAACAAGGGGGGCACAGTCTAAGATTAAAGGGGAGGCCATTTCAAACTGAGGTGAAAAAAAACTTTTTCGCCCAGAGAGTTGTGAATTTGTGGAATTCTCTGCCTACGAAGGCAGTGGAGGCCAACACACTGGATGAATTTACAAGAGAGTTAGCTGGAGTTCTAGGGCCAAGCGGAATCAATGGATATGGGGAGAAGGCAGGCACAGGTTACTGATTGTGGATGCTTTGCCATGACCACAATGCACGACGGTGCTGGCTAGAAGGGCCAAATGGCTTCCTCCTGCACCTATTTTCTATGTTTCTATGCTTCTCATATTTATCTGCATTAATTCAGTACACGTGACTAATCGATGCGTGATCTCATCCAAATCTTTGATATAGATGACAAACAGTAACGGGCCCAGCAGCGAACCCTGACGCATGCCACTAGTCACTGGCGTCCAGTCTGAGAAGCCACCTTCCACTATCACCTTCTGCTTCCTTCCATGAAGTCAATTTGCTATCCATTCAGCTATCTCTCCTTGCGTCTCATGCGATCTAACCTTCAAGAGCAAGCTACCACGAGGAACCTTCTCGAATACAATGCTGAAGTCCATGTATTTAATATCTACAGATCTGCCCTGATCGACCTTTTTTGCTCACTTCTTAGAAAAGCTGACTATAAAAGGTACTATCAGGTACAGAGATACTAAAGCTACTCATTATAAAATGTATTATATTAAGGTGCTAACACAAAAATACTCTCTCAAACTTGAAGGACCATTTAGACAGGCATCGATTAGCCATTGATAGGAATATGTGCCGATCGAAGGCAGGTGGGACTAGTGTGGATGAGACATGTTGGCCAGTGTGGGCAGTCTGGGCCGAAGCCTCTAAGATTCTCTGACTCCATGTCTCTATAACTGGAGGGTGTGTGCACAAATAGGGCAGTAAGACATTCCTCACTTGTCCATAGATCTCTGTCCTGGGATCGGAGAACAGATTCACTTCGAAACATAGAAACATAGAAAATAGGTGCAGGAGGAGGCCATTAGGCCCTTCGAGCCAGCACCGCCATTCTTTGTTACCATGGCTGGTCATCCACTTCAAGCCAAATCATGTTAATCACACTTGTTTTTTAACATTAACAGTCAGAGTTTCTGTTCAATGGTTAGCTGTGGGTCAGTAACCTGCATATTTGTTCAATCATCTACCGTGGCTCAGCACGAGGCCAATGTTGCCAATGATTTCACTGGTGAAAATATATCTGAGCATTGTGCGACGGAACTGGGAACTGGTTGTTATGTGAGATGTCCTTGGAATGGATGATTCAAAGAAATTACCTGTGTGTGATGTCAGTGCAGTCAGTAATGGGTCTGGATAAGCAGTGACATTATCAGTGTGGTCAGTGATGGCTATGGATAAACAGTGACATTATCAGTGTGGTCAGTGATGGGTCTGGATAAACAGTGACATTATCAGGGGGGTCAGTGATGGGTCTGGATAAACAGTGACATTATCAGTGTGGTCAGTGATGGCTATGGATAAGCAGTGACATTATCAGTGTGGTCAGTGATGGGTCTGGATAAGCAGTGACATTATCAGTGTGGTCAGTGATGGGTCTGGATAAGCAGTGTCATTATCAGTGTGGTCAGTGATGGGTCTGGATAAGCAGTGACATTATCAGTGTGGTCAGTGGTGGGTCGGGATAAGCAGTGACATTATCACTGATCTTATAATCTTATAGAAACATAAAATTCTTAAGGGATTGGACAGGCTGTATGAGAAAATATGTTCCCGATGTTGGGGGAGTCCGGGGGTCACAGTTTTAGAATAAGAGGTTTACTATTTAGGACTGATGTGAGGATAAACTTTTCACCCAGGGAGTTGTGAATCTGTGGAATTCTCTGCCACAGAAGGCAGCGGAGGCCAATTTACTGGATGCTTTCAAGCAAAAGTTAGATATAGCACTTCGGGTCACGGAAACAAAGGATATGGGGAGAAAGCAGGAACGGGTTACTGATTTAGGATGATCAGCCATGATCATGTTGAATGGTGGTGCAGGCTCGAGGGCCGAATGTCCCACTCCTGCAATTGTTTTCTATTTTTCTATGTTTCTCTGTCTAAGCATCAGGTTGTGATACTTCCATTTCATCTTAACTCCTGTGTTTTATATTTTATACCAAAGTGGATAACAAACATATGATTTGCATTATTGCAGATGTTTGACTGTAAAGGGTTAACGTACGTTCAGTATCTGTAATTAATCTCATCTGCAATGAGCACTAACTCCATCTTGCTGCTCTATCCACGCTGGTAAACACGGCAGGTGAAGATGCATTCATTTGCGATTTTCATCTTAATTAACAATGGTTATAAATACTAATTGCCTCTCTCCGGCACACAATTTAAAGAATAACACATAATGCTGAAAATTAAAATGCAGCTTCAGATCTGAGATAGGGAGAGTTGAGCAATTGTGCTGTGCCATTCACCCAGTGGGGAATATTAGTTCCAGCCGGTGAACACAAGGCAAGGTTCTGTTCAATCTGCAGTTTATTTTTTATTGAACTACTTCAGACCAGTTGACAGGTTGATGCTAATTCAAACCTACAGACCTGACAACAAAGTCGGTCTGAGAGTTAATGACCAACTCACCCGTCTGGGCTGTCCACAATGGTTCAGAAACATAGAAACATAGAAAATAGTTGCAGGAATTTGCCATTTGGCCTTTTGAGCCAGGACCGCCATTCAATATGATCAAGGCCGACCATCCTAAATCAGTACCCCGTTCCTGCTTTCTCCCCATGCAGCTTTAATCCGTTAGCAGTAAGAGCCATATCTGACTCTCTCTTGAAAACCTCCTGTGAATTGGCCTCCACTGACTTCTGTGGCAGAGAATTCCACAGATTCACAATTCATCTCAACTGGGGAGGTCGACGACAGATTAGTTTTTCCTCATCTCAGTAGTAATTGAGCTACCCCTTATTCGTAAACTGTGATCCCTTTTCTGGACTCCCACAACATCGGGAACATTTTTCCTGTATCTAGCCTGTCCAATCCCTTAAGATATGTATATGTGTAAGAAGGAACTGTAGATGCTGGTTTCAACAGATAGACACAAAAAGCTGGAGTAACTCAGCGGGACAGGCAGCATCTCTTGGGAGAAGGAATAGGTGGAGACCCTTCTTCAGAATTCTGTATGTTTCGACAAGATCCTCTCTCATCCTAAATTCCAGTGAAGTTAAGAGAGCTCTCACGCACACTCAGTCTGTATTTCTGTGCCTATTTATTAATTAATTCAAGAGAGCATTTCTCCCTTCCTGTTGTGTATATCTGGTACACATAGAAACTGAAAGAAACACTTCAATGATCCGAGACATATTAAAACGACCAACGTATATGATAGGCAGTTATATCATTTTGTTGTTTAAACTGCAGGTGTGAGAACATTCGACACCTATTGGCGTTTAATTCCTCGGATTTCTAGGCTAGAGTTTAGTTTAAGGAGAGTGAAGCACCTGTTGGACACTTGCGAGGGAGATGAACAATGTGCCTCCGTTGTTGGTGACACCACCACCCAATACAGTATCGCCACTGTTGTGCAGTCAGTGATGTGTCTGCTATGTGGCTACAACTGGGGAGGCCGATGACAGAGCACATTAGTGATTACAGAACCGCTGATTCCAGTCATGTGAACAACAGGGAAACAGGCCCTTCAGCCCAGCGGTCCATGCGGACCGAGATACCTATCTACGGTAATCTCATTCACCTGTATTTGTCCCATATCTGTCCATTCCTATCCGAAACAAACGCCTGTCCAAATGCTGTTTATTTGCTGAGATGGTATCTGTCCCCACCGCCTCAAATGAAAAGATTGCACCATCTTTGAAGTCAGAATTCCCTTAAATCTCTCCCCTTTCGATTAAACGTAACTTCTCTGGGTTCAGATTCTCCCAGCCTGGGAAATAACTGCGACCATCTACTCAACCCTGCTGTAGTTGACATAATTTTACAAGCCTCAGTAAGGTCGTCCATGTACATTCTTGCTCCAATAAGATCAATCCCACCTGATCAAATCTGTCCTCAAACTAACGCTGTCCATTCCAGATAACATCCTGGTGAATCTGTTCCGCACTGCCTCTGGCAATAGGACATCATTGGTATAATATGGTGACCAGAACTACACAAAAGGGCTTCGCAGATATTTGAAGTATGACTGAGGAGAGCGCTGCACTTGGAGGAGCAGTTAAGTCTTGATTATTCTTTATTTGGATGTTCAGCTGTAGTGCAAGTATATTCACAATCAGACGCACATGGGAAGTGAAACTATCAGTGAGTTCAGAAGTGTCAGTACCGTTGACCTGGAAACGAGGCAGAAATGTGAATTAACTGTAGAACAAAGGGATATAGGACGACAGGTACATAGTGTGTTGAAATAGGTCCATGGTGTCACAGGTTGATAGTGTGGTCAAAAAGTATTTTGTTACATTGGCCGTCTTTTGTCAGAGCATTGTGTATAGAGGTTATGTTGCGGTTGTGTAAGACGTTGGTGAGGCTGCATTTGGAGTATTGTGTTCAGTTTTGGGCACCATGATACAGGAAAGATGGTGTCAATCTGGAAAGGTGATGGAGGAGATTTACGAGGATGTTGCCAAAACCCGTGGTGGGTGTGTGGAACGAACTTTCAAAGGAGGTAGTTCAGCCCTGTACTCATATAGTCATAGATAGATATGGTGTGGAATCAGGCCCTTCGGCCCAACTTGCCCACGTCAGCCAACAGGCCCCATCTACGCTAGTTCCACCTGTCTGCATTGGTCCATATCCCACCAAATCTGTCCTATTCATGTACCCAACCTGTCTAACTATTTCATAAACGTTGGGATAGTCCCCGCCTCAAATTCCTCATCTGGCAGTTTGTTCCATACATCCACCACCCATTGTGTGAAAACGTTACCCCTCAGATTCCTATTCAATCATTTCCCCTTCACCTTAAACGTATGTCCTCTGGACCTCGATTCTCCTACTAAGGGCAGGAGAACCTGAGCATCGCCCGATCTATTCCTTTCATGATCTAAAACACGTCTCCGAGATCACCCCTCATCCATGGAGACCAATCGCACACAATTGATTCTGTCTACAAACTAATGCTGTCCATTCCAGATAACATCCTGGTGAATTTGTTCCGCACTGTCTCTGGCAACACTCCCTCTCTTTCACACTCCTTCTCTCCGTAGGTTAATTCCCTGAATGGCGGGATTGTCGTATATTGAAAGGCTGGAGCAATTAGGCTTATATGCACTGGAATTTAGAAGGATGAGGGGGGATCTTATTGAAACATAAGATAATTAGGGGATTGGACACATTAGAGGCAGGAAACATGTTCCCAATGTTGGGGGAGTCCAGAACAAGGGGCCACAGTTTAAGAATAAGGGGTAGGCCATTTAGAACGGAGATGAAGAAGAACTTTTTCAGTCAGAGAGTGGTGAAGGTGTGGAATTCTCTGCCTCAGAAGGCAGTGGAGGCCAGTTCGTTGGATGCTTTCAAGAGAGAGCTGGATAGAGCTCTTAAGGATGGCGGAGTGAGGGGGTATGGGGAGAAAGCAGGAACGGGGTACTGATTGAGAGTGATCAGCCATGATCGCATTGAATGGCGGTGCTGGCTCGAAGGGCTGAATGGCCTCCTCCTCCTGCACCTATTGTCTATTGTCTATTGTCTATTGCCCACTCCCCCCTCTCCCCACAGTCCTCCCCTCTCAATTCCCACATTCCTCATTTCTCTCCACAATCCCCATCCTCCCTCAACACTCCTCCCTCTCTCTCTCACCACACACCTTCCTGTCTCTCACACCCATCTCCTCTCCCTCTCCCCCACTCTCCCCCACTCCCCCCTCCATCCCCACATTCATCCCACTCCCCACACAATCCTTCCACCCTCTCTCTCACACTCCTCCCTCCCCATCCCCTAAAACCCCCTCTCTCCCCACAGTCCTCCCCGTCATTCTCCCCACAATCCCCCTCTCTCTCCTCACACTCCTCTCTCGCTCCCCACATTCATCCTGCCTACTCTATCTCCCCACTCCCTCTCTCTCCCCGCACTATTCAATTCCTCTCCCCAAACCCCCTCCCTTCCCACCCTCCATCCCCTCCCTCCACTCCTCCCATTTCTCTCCCCACACACCTCCCTCTCTCTCCACGTTCCTCCCCTCTTCCTCCCCACACTCTTCACTCTCTTTCTCTCTGGAGAAGCAGTGGCATTATCAGTGTGGTCAGTGATGGGTCTGGATAAGCAGTGACATTATCAGTGTGGTCAGTGATGGGTCTGGATAAGCAGTGACATGATCTCATTAAATCTGCCCCCGATGTTTTACATTTGATATGATGTGAAATAAAGAATTCTTTCTTTTTTGTCTCTTCTGTTTTGATTGTTTTTTCACTGAGAAATATACAAAACACTACAACACCATCAACATGAATAAAATAAAATAAGAAAAACAACAAAATTAAATAAATAAATGAATTGATAACTAAATAAATAAAGGAGATAAATAGATAAATAAATACATTTGCACAAGACAGTGTGGTACACTTACCAAATAAAATATAAAAAAGTAACAATGATTGGTTATCTAGAGATATTTCAATATTCGCACAAACATACCATCTAGTTCTATACAACACAGTCTTCCAATATC
This sequence comes from Rhinoraja longicauda, assembly GCF_053455715.1. NCBI lineage: Eukaryota > Metazoa > Chordata > Chondrichthyes > Rajiformes > Arhynchobatidae > Rhinoraja > Rhinoraja longicauda. The sequence continues at coordinate 27,991 of NW_027602418.1, forward strand.
TAGCTCGGCATTTATCCAGTTGGTGTCATGGCTGAAATAAACGATCCATTTTTCCCACATCTTCTCAAAGAATCCCTTCCTTTTAATTCAAATGTTCGATTCTAAAGGGGTTGAGGAAGGATATTCTTGCTATTGAGGGCGTGCAGCGTAGATTTACTAGGTTAATTCCCGGAATGGCGGGACTGTCATATGTTGAAAGACTGGAGCGACGAGGCTTGTATAAACTGGAATTTAGAAGGATGAGAGGGGATTTGATCGAAACATATAAGATTATTAAGGGGTCACAGTTTAAGAATAAAGGGTAGGCCATTTAGAGCGGAGATGAGGAAAAACGTTTTCAGAGAGTTGTAAATCTGTGGAATTCTCTGCCTCAGATGGCAGTGGAGCTCAATTCTCCCAATGCATTCAAGAGAGAGCTAGATAGAGCTCTTAAGGATAGCGGAGTCAGGGGGTATGAGGAGAAGGCAGGAACGGGGTACTGATTGAGAATGATCAGCCATGATCACATTGAATGGTGGTACTGGCTCGAACGGCCGAATGGCCTACTCCTGCACCTATTGTCTATTGTTAACTCGTTCAGTATCCATAATTAATCTAAACTTTAATGAGCACTAATTCCATCTTGCTGCTCTATCCACGCTGGTAAACACGGCAGCTGAAGATGCGTTAACTTATTATTTTCTTCTTAATTAACAGGTTAGAAATGCTAATTAACTCTCTCCGGCATACATTTGAAAGAATAACACATAATGCTGAAAATTAAAATGCAGCTTCAGATCTGAGAAAGGGGGAGATGGCTAAATGTTCTGTGTACTTCGCCCAGTGGGGAATATTAGTTCCAGCCGGTGAACATTAGCTGTGGCTCTGTTCAATCTGCAGTTTATATTGTGGTGAACCACTTCAGACCAGGTGACAGGTAGATGTTAATTCAAACCCACAGACCAGACAGTAAGGTCGGTCTGAGAGTAAATGACCAACTCATCCGTCTGGGCTGTCCACACAGCGGCACAGAGAAAGCTGCCACACACGCAGACTTCATTTATGTGCTTATTTATCAAGCAATTCAAGAGAGCATATCTCCCATCATGCAGTGCAAACCAGGCACTCGTAGAAACTGAAATAAACACTTCAATGATCAGGGACTGTTATTAAAAATGACCAATGTACGTGACAGGCAGTTATAATGTTTTCTGCTTAATCTGCACCTTTGAGAAGAGTGGACATTTATTGATGTTAAATTCCTCTGATTTCAAAGCTCGAGTTCTGTGGTAATAAAATATCCAAGGGCTATTTAAAAGCAGTTTGTATGTTAGTGCTGTCCCTGACGCAAATTTCAGACAAAGGTTGCCATGTTTCATGGGGAGGGATGGTGCATTTTAGTTCATCTGAACTATTCCCATTTCCCGGCATATGGATCATCTCCCTCTAAACCATTCCCCTCATGTACCTGTCCAAATGTCTTAGTGTTCCCATTATGACGTTACCTATGACACTATCCACCTCTATGAGGTCACTGCACTGCCTGCTGCGCTCAATGGAATAAAGTCCTGGCGAGCCCAACATTTCCCTGTAGCTCCGACCCTTGTTTTCTGGCAACGCGTTGAAATTATTTTCTGCACTCTTTACAAATTAGTGGCATATTTCCTAAACATGGTGACGTATCCAAGTGCGTCCTCAACAAAGTCTTGCCCAACTGAACATAACTTTCCAACTTTTAAATTGTATTCACTGGCTGATGAAGACAGTGGGAAAAAAACCTTTTCCACCGCCCTATCCCCCTGTTACGTCCCTTTTCTTGCAACAATGCACTTTTATTCTGAGATCCCTCTGCTCTATAACACTACCCAGCTAACTACCTTTCACGGTGAAGATCATGCCCTGGCTGGTTTTCCCTAATTTAAAATCTCACACATCTGCAAGAAACACTATTTGAAATTTCTCAGCCCACTTTCCAATTTGAAAAGTTTCCTGCTTTAATCCTTGCCAACCATTTTCAATGCCTGTGATACCACCTACTTTAGTGTCAACTGCAAACTTTTACATTAGTCCGTTACATTCTCAGGCAACTCATTGACACAGATGACAAACAACAATGAGCGCAGCACCAATCCCTGAGATAGACCACCACTCCTTGACCAATGAACGAAACTGTACCATATGCCTCTTTACAACTGTCCACTGCCGTTATCACATTCAGGGAGATGTTTACCTGTATTGCAAGATACTTTTATACATCACTGATGTTAAGGGTCATGCCATTAATTATATAGTTTGAACTCACATTTGACGTCCCAAATTGCAACATCTCTCATTTGCTCAGAATAATTTGCATCTGTGATTTCCCCCACCCCTCCCATCTCTCTACTTGATCTATACGCCACTAAATACTGAGACAGCCTCCCTCACATTCCTCAACCCCAGAAATCTTGGTGTCATCCGCAAACTTACAAAACAACCCGTGTATATTCACGCCCAAGTCATTTATGTGTATCACAAACAGTAGAGGTCCCAGCACAGATCCCTGTGTATTACTACTGGTCACAGACCTCCAGCCTGAATATTGCCCTTCCACCACAACACTCTGCCTTCTATCATTCAGACAGTTCTGAATTCATGCGACCAAGTCACCGTTAATCCCGTGTGCCTTCCCTCCTGGATCGGTCTACCATGGGAGACTTTGTCAAAGGTCCGGATAAGCAGTGATATTATCAGTGTGGTCAGTGATGGGTCTGGATAAGCAGTGACATTATCAGTGTGGTCAGTGATGGGTCTGGATAAGCAGTGACATTATCAGTGTGGTCAGCGATGGGTCTGGATAAGCAGTGATATTATCAGTGTGGTCAGTGATGGGTCTGGATAAGCAGTGACATTTTCAGTGTGGTCAGTGATGGGTCTGGATAAGCAGTGACATTATCAGTGTGGTCAGTGATGGGTCTGGATAAGCAGTGACATTATCAGTGTGGTCAGCGGTAGGTCTGGATAAGCAGTGACATCATCAGTGTGGTCAGTGATGGGTCTGGATAAGTAGTGACATTATCAGTGTGGTCAGTGATGGGTCTGGATAAGCAGTAACATTATCAGTGTGGTCAGTGATGGGTCTGTATAAGCAGTAACATTCTCAGTAATTAATCTCATCTGTAATGAGCTCTCACGGCATCTTGTTGTTCTATCCACGTTGGCGGGTGCACACGTATTTATTTGTTATTTTCACTTTAATAGGCAGCGGTGATAATGAGTCGATAACTTTCTGCTGGATAAGATTGAAGGAATAACGCATTATGCGTCTCTCCCAACACTCCTCACTCTCTCTCTCTCTCTCTCCCTCTCCCCCTCCTCCCATTCTCTGTCCTCTCCCCACTTTTCCGATTCTGTTTTCCCACTTCCTCCCCTCTTCACACTCCTCCCCACTCTCTCCCCACACTCCCCTCTGTCTTGCCACACTCCGCGAATCTCTCTCCCCATACACATCCCCCTCTCTCTCCGCACCCTCTCTCCCCACTCTCCTACCACTCTCCATCCCCACACTCCTGCATTCTCCACACACACTCACCACTCCTCCCATTCTTTCCCCCTCACTCCTCCCCCTCTCTCCTCCACGTGCCTGCCCATCTCTCTCCCCACGCACATCCCCCTCTCTGCCCACACTCCTACCCCTTACATTCCCCCACACTCCCCCTATCTCTCCCCGTGCTCCACCGCACTCTCTCTCCCCATTCCACTCATTCCCACACTACTCCCCCTCTCTCCCCCACACACCTCCTCCACTCCCCAATCCTCCCCCTGTTTGTCATAAGGTCGTAACTGATAGTAGAATTAGAGAGGGGGAGAGAGAGAGAGGTGTGTGAGAGAGAGAGGAGGTATGGGGGGAGAGGGGGAGGGGAGAGAGGGAGGAGAGGGTGAGAGAGGACAGGAGAGGAGAGAGAGAGGTGGGTCTCCTCAGAGTGTATCCCTTTGTGCGTCGATAAGGCCTTTAATGAACCGACTTGTTAGATGGAACCGCCTCTGAACTCCGAGCTGGTTTATTTTGTGTCTATGCTTATCTGAGGAAAGTCAGACATTGGCTACAAGTCTCGCACAGAATGTCTTCGTACACACCCTCGTGGGTGTATAGAACGGGCTGTCAGAGGCATGTACTGGTGCAACGTTTAAGACACATTTAGACATGTACGTGGATGGGACGGGTTGAGAGGGATATGGGGCAAACGCGGGCAGGTGGGACTGGGATAGAAGGGGCAAGTTGCACTGGAGTGGGCTAGTTGGGCCGGATATTTCCGTGCTGCATGACTCCATGACGCTGTGACTTTTAAATGTATTCTTATATAGTGCACGGGGGAGAGAAAGAGGGGGAGAGAGAGGGGAGAGAGAGAGAGGGCGGGGAGGGAGGGGAGGGAGAGAGAGGGGGTAATAAATATTAGCTTAATATATTGTAAATTTTGTTCTCAAGTGGATGGGGGATGTCATGGTATCAAATATTAGTTTAGTTTATTATTGTAAATTTATGAAAATGAAGTGGAGAGGGGGAGAGAGAGGAGAAAGAGAGACGGGGAGAGACTGAAGGAAGGGAGAGAGGATGGTGAGAGAAAGAGGATGAAGAGTGAAAGAGAGGAGAGAGGGGGTAGTGAGAGAAAGGTGAGATAGAGGGGGAAGAGAGAGGGGGAGAAAGGGAGAGGGAAAGAGAGGGGGAGAGAGAGGAGGAAGAGAGGGGAGAGTTTAGTTTTTATTTTAACAGTTTATTTTATTTAGTCAAAAGAGAGGAGAGAGAGAGAAATGGGTCGAGGGGAAGAAAGAGAGAGGGGGAGAGAGAGGTGGAGAGACTGGGGAAGAGAGAGAGACTGGGGAGAAAAAGGAGAGAGGGAGAGGGCAGAGAGAGGGGAGAGATAGGAGAGGTCGGGAGAGGGATGGGAGGGGAGGGGAGAGTGGGGAGAGAGGGAGCGGGGAGTTGGTATCAAATATTAGTTTAGTTTAATTGATTGTTGTAAATGTAGTCTTATAAAATGGGGGGGGAGGGAAAGAGAAGTAGAGAAAGAGGGGAGAGAGAGTGAGGGGGAGGAAGGGGAGGGAGAGAGAGTGGGTAACAAATATTAGTTTAGTTTATTGTTGAATTTATTATAAAATGGAATGCGAGAAAGAATATCAAATATTAGTTTAGTTTATTATTGTGAATTAATTGATTATTGTGAGGGGGGGAGAGAAAGGGGAGAGATTATTTTTAGTTTAGAGACATAGAAACGTAGAATATAGGCGCAGGAGGCCATTTGGCCCTTCGTGCCAACACCGCCATTCATTGTGATCATGGCAGATCATCCACAATCAGTAACCTGTGCCGGCTTCTCCCCATATTCCTTGATTCCGCTCGCCCCTAGAGCTCTTTAATTTAGTTTAGTTTATTTAGTCAAAGGAGAGGAGCGAGAGAGATGGGGTGAGTGTGAGAGAGAGAAGCGGAGAGTGAAAGGGGAGAGAGTGTATCACATTAGTCCGCGCGGGAATAGGTGACGCTTCGGGTCGAGACCCTTCTACAGACTGTTGTCAGGGGGGCGGGACAAAGAAAGGATATAGATGGAGACAGGAAGACAGTGGGAGAACTGGGAAGTGGAGGGGGGAATAGGAGAGAGACAGGGGAACTGTCTAAAGTTGGAGATTTCAATGTTCATACCGCTGGGCTGCAAGCTGCCCAAGCGAAATATGAGGTTCTGTTTCTCCAATTTCCTGTGGGCCTCACTATGGCACTGGAGGAGGCCCATGACAGAAAGGTCAGACCCGGTGGCTGAGCACTTCAACTCGCCCTCCCACTCACAGTCTGGCCTTTCTGAGAATTTCACAACTTCACAACTCTCTGGGTGAAAGAGTTTTTCCTCATCTCAGTACTAAATGGCCTACCCCAGATTCTTAAACTGTGGCACCTGGTTCTGGACTCCCCCAACATCGGAAACATGTTTCCTGCATCCCTTAATAATTGTATCTGTTTCTATAAGATCCCCTCTCATCCTTCTAAACTCCAGTGAATACAAGCCCAGTCGCTCCATTCTTTCATCATATGACAGTCCCGCCATCCTGCGAATTAACCTCGTGAACCTGCGCTGCATTCCATCAATAGCAAGAATGTCCTTCCACAAATTGGGAGACCAAATGTGCACACAATACCTCAGATGTGGTCTCACTAGGGGCCCTGTACAACTGCAGAAGGATCTCTTTGCTCCTGTACTCAAATCCTCTCGTTGCGAAGGCTAACATGCCATTAGCTTTCTTCACTGCCTGCCATATCTGCATGCTTACTTTTAGTGACTGATCTACAAGGATTCCCAGGTCTTGTTGCACTTCCCCTTATCATAATCGGACACCATTCAGATAATAATCTGCCTTCTTGTTCTTGCCACCAAAGTGGATAACCTCCCATTTATCCACATTACACTGCATCTGCCCACTCACCCAACCTATACAAGTCACCCTGCATCCTCATAGCATCTTTTTCACAGTTCATCATGCCACCCAGCTTTGTGTCATCTGCAAATCTGCTTATGTTACTTTTTATTCCTTCATCAAAATCATCCATATATGGATTGTAAATGGCTGCGGTCCCAGAACCGAGCCTTGCGGTACCCCATTAGTCACTGCCTGCCATTGCGAAAGGGACCCATTAATTCCTACTCTTTGTTTCCTATCTGCCAACCAATTTTCTATCCATGTCAATACACTGCCCCCTATACTACGTGCTCTAATTTTGCCCACCCATCTCCTGATTGCCCACTAATTGGCCACTAACCAGTGTCCTCATGTACCTGTCCAAATGTCGTAGTGTTATTACTATGGCAATCCCTATGATACTGTGCACCTCCACGAGATCACTGCTCTCTCTACTGAGCTCCATGGAATAAAGTCCTGGCGTGTCCAGCCTTTCCCTCGAGCTCCGAACCTTGTCTCCGGGCAACTTGTTCGATAATATATTCAGCGCTCTTTACAAATTAGTGGCATATTGCCCAAACACGGTGGCTAAAAATATGCACATTACTCCAAGTGCGTCCTCACTAACGTCTTGTCCAACTGAACATAACTTTCCAACTTTTAAATTTTATTCACTGGCTGATGAAGACAGTTCGCCAAAAAAACCTTCTCCACCACCCTATCCCCCCGTTACGTCCCTTTTTTTGCAACGATGTACTTTTGTTCTGCGATCCCTCTGCTCTACAACACTCCCCATCGAACTATCATTCACGGTGAAGATCATGCCCTGGTCTGACTTCCCAAAATTTAAACCTCACACTTACCTGCAACAAACACCATTTGCTATTTCTCAGCTCACTTTCCAATCTGAAAAGGTTCCTGCTTTAATTCTTGCTCACCATTTTCACTGACTGTGATATCACAGGGGGGAGATAAAAAGGCAAAAGAGAGAGGGGGTGAGAGAGAGAGGGTGAGAGAAAGATTGAGAGAGGGTGAGAGAGAGGGGAGAGAGAAAGAGAGAGAAAGGGTGGAGAGGGAGAGTGATAGGGTAGAAAGAGGGGGAGAGGGGGTATCAAATATTAGTTGTTTAATTTATTATTTTTAATGTTTTCTTATACAGTGGAGGGGGGAGAGAAAGAGGAGAGAGAGAGAGAGAGGGAGAGGGAGAGATAGGGAGGGGGAGGGGGAGAGAGGGGATAACAAATATTAGCTTAATATATTGTAAATTTTATTATAAAGTGGAGGGGGGCAGGGTATCAAATATTAATATAGTTTAATTTAGTTTAGTATATTTAGTCAAAAGGGATGAGAGGGAGATGGGGTGAGTGTGTGAGAGAGAGAAGGGGAGAGAGAGAGGGTGTGGAATGTTTGGTATATTAGTTTAGTTTCTGCGCTATATCTCTAAATTAATAAATCTGTGAACGGGCGATCGCTGGTCGGAACGGACTCGGTGGGCTGAATGGCCTGTTTCCGTGCTGCATCTGAAATAAAAAGGGAAAAGGTGAAACAGGTAGAGGAGGGCGAGTTTTCGGCCTGTTTCAAGATGGCCGACTTTTGCGTCCTGTTCCCACCAGAGGACAACAGAAAGGTCGTTTACTCCCGTAACCACGAAATATCACCATCCCCCACCCCACCCCTTATCCAGAGTCCAGTCCCCATGATGGTCAACATCTACACTGAATAGGTGGTGGTGTTTCAGGACAGGGGGAGGGGGGAGAGTCAGAGAGGGGAATAAGAGGGGGAGAGAGTTGAGGGGAGAGGGACGAGGAAGAGAGAGGTGTGAGAGCGAGAGGGGAGAGATGGGAGGGAGACAGGGCACCGAAAGAGAGGTGGAAGAGAGAGGGCAGTAAGAGAGGGGGAGAGAGAGTGGAGGCGGAGTGAGAGAGAGTGAGAGAGAGGGCAGAGAGAGAGGGCAGAGAGAGGGAGAAATGGGAGAGAGTAGGAGAGAGAGAGAGGGGGAGAGGGGGGATCAAATATTTGTTAGGTTTAATTTATTATTGTAAGTGTATTATAACGTGCAGGGGGGAGAATGAGGGGGTAGAAACTGAAATAAACACTTCAATGATCAGGGACTGTCATTAAAAATGATCAATACATATGACGGGCAATGGTGTTATTTTTCTGCTTAATCTG
>NW_027602419.1:0-36526 GCF_053455715.1 Rhinoraja longicauda
GTTGTACAGGGCCTTGGTGAGACCGCACCTGGAGTATTGTGTGCAGTTTTGGTCTCCTAACCTGAGGAAAGACTTTCTTGCCTTAGAGGGAGTACAGAGAAGGTTCACCAGATTGATCCCTGGGATGGCGGGACTTTCATATGAGGAAAGACTGGATAGACTGGGCTTTACTCGCTGGAATTTAGAAGACTGAGGGGGGATCTTATAGAAACATATAAAATTCTTAAGGGGTTGGAGAGGCTAGATGTGGGAAGCTTGTTCCCGATGTTGGGGGAGTCCAGAACCAGGGGTCACAGCTTAACGATAAGGGGGAAGTCTTTCAGCACCTGAGATGAGAAAACATTTCTTCAAACAGAGAGTGGTGAGTCTGTGGAATTCTCTGCCACAGAAGGTAGTTGAGGCCAGTTCATTGGCTATATTTAAGAGGGAGTTAAATGTGGCCCTTTTTGCTAAAGGGATCAGGGGGTATGGAGAGAAGGCAGGTACAGGCTACCGAGCTGGATGATCAGCTATGATCATATTGAATGGCGGTGCAGGCTCGAAGGGCCAAATGGCCTACTCCTGCACCTATTTCTATGTTTCTATGTTTCTAACATGCCCCATCTACACTAGTCCCACCTGCAAACACCGCCCAACATGCCCCATCTACACTAGTCCCACCTGCCCACACCAGCCAACATGCCCCATCTACACTAGTCCCACCCGCCCACACCGACCAACATGCCTCATCTACACTAGTCCCACCCGCCCACACCGACCAACATGCCCCATCTACACTATTCCCACCTGCCCACACCGATCAACATGCCCCATCTACACTAGTCCACCTGCCCACAGCGACCAACATGCCGGTTTATAAATTAAAGCTCGTAGCTTTTTGATAAATTTAAAAATTAAAGCTCGTAGCTTTTTGATATATTTATAAATTAAAGCTCGTAGATTTTTGATAAATTTATAAATTAGAGCTCGTAGCTTTTTGATAAATTTAAAAATTAATGCTCGCAGCTTTTTGATAAATTTATCAATTAAAGCTCGTAGCTTTTTGATAGATTTATAAATTAAAGCGCGTAGCTTTTTGATAAATTTATTTTATTTGATAAATTGACACTAGTCCCACCTGCCCACACCGACCAACATGCCCCATCTACACTAGTCCCACCTGCCCACACAGACTAACATGCTCCATCTACACTAGTCCCACCTGCCCACACCGACCAACATGCCCCATCTACACTAGTCCCACCTGCCCACACCGACCAACATGCCTCATCTACACTAGTCCCACCTGCCCACACCGACCAACATGCCCCATCTACACTAGTCCCACCTGCCCACACAGACCAACATGCCCCATCTACACTAGTCCCACCTGCCCACAATGACCAACATGCCCCATCTACACTAGTCCCACAACGACCAACATGCCCCATCTACACGAGTCCCACCTGCCCACAATGACCAACATGCCGGTTTATAAATTAAAGCTCGTAGCTTTTTGATAAATTTAAAAATTAAAGCTCGTATCTTTTTGAATTTTTTTTAAATTAAAGCTCGTAGCCTTTTGATAAATTTATAAATTAAAGCTCGTAGCTTTTTGATAAATTTATTTTATTTGATAAATTCCACTGGAATTCTCTGCCAGTGGAACTCTCTGCCACAGAAGGTAGTTGAGGCCAGTTCATTGGCTATATTTAAGAGGGAGTTAGATGTGGCCCTTGTGGCTAAAGGGATCAGGGGGTATTGAGAGAAGGCAGGTACAGGATACTGAGCTGGATGATCAGCCATGATCATATTGAATGGCGGTGCGTACAGGCTCGAAGGGCCGAATGGCCTACTCCTGCACCTATTTTCTATGTTTCTGTTTCTATAAATTAAAGCTCGTAGCTTTTTGAGTTTGTTTGTACGTGGGTGAATCTCTCTCTCTCCCCCTCTCTCTCCCTCCCTCCCTCTCTCTCCCTCCCTCCCTCCCTCCCTCCCTCCCTCCCTCCCTCCCTCCCTCCCTCCCTCCCTCCCTCCCTCCCTCCCTCCCTCCCTCCCTCCCTCCCTCCCTCCCTCCCTCCCTCCCTTTCTCAAACTCTCCAAAACTATATATTTTTAAAAAATCTCCACTTTATTCCAGAGCTCAGGGCTACACAATAGAAGCGATTATCACATTGGAGTAACCAGACATGAAGGCAGCTTCGGCCCTTGTTTTACATTCACACCTCCGAGAATGTGTACTGCAAAAGCCAGCACAGACAGACAGACGAGTTGTTTGCAAAGATACATGAGGACAGGGAATGTGGCTAGTTTTAAATCTGGGACAGAGAGTTTGAATCTGGCTATTGAACCTCTGGCAGAACTAATGAGATCAGATTCAGACATTAAAGGATTGAAAGTTAATCAGGAAGATCACAAAATTACTTTATTTGCAGATGATGTCTTAATGTGTCTTACTAGACCATTGGAATCCTTAAGAAAATTATATTTCAGATTGGAAGAATACGGGAATGTATCAGGATATAAAATTAATAAAGATAAAACTGAAATAATGCCTCTTTTTGAAGGCAATTATGACCAATGTAAAAGAGAAAGTCAGTTTAAATGGCAAAAAGAAGGCATTAAGTACTTAGGAGTTAAAGTAGATAATAAGTTAAATAATTTGTATAAATTTAATTATAAACCATTAATAAAAAAAATAGATGAGGACCTGAAGAAATGGATGAATCTTCCAATTACATTGCTAGGGAGAGTGAACTGTATTAAGATGAATATTTTTCCGAGGATACAGTATTTATTCCAAACACTGCCTATACCTTTGCCAAATAATTTTTTTCAAGAATTGAACAAAATTGTGAGGAATTTTCTTTGGAAAGGTAAAATGCCAAGAGTGTCTCTGGAAAAATTAACATGGAAATTTGAATTAGGTGGACTGCAATTACCAAATTTTAAAAATTATTATCTGGCAGCACAAATGAGTTTTATTTCATCCTTTTATCAAGAGGGTGGAAAAACAGCATGGGTTAAAATTGAAATGGATAAAATAAAAGAGTTATGTCCAGAAGAATTTATATATAAATGGGAAGCGAAGCTATTAGTTAAGGATAAAGAGTCACCTTTGCTAAAACATTTAATTAATACATTGTGGAAAACAGTTAAAGTTAATGATAAAAGATTTGTTTTAACAGCTAAAACTCCATTAGTAAAAAATAGATTATTGCCGTTTGCTTGGAATAATCAAATACTCAAGTCTGGGAACAGAAGGGTATTAAACATATAGGAGATTGCTATGAAGGAAATAACTTTTTGACATTTTCTCAATTGAGAAATAAATATCAAATTCCAGGGAATAGTATTTTTTTCTATTATCAATTACAATCTTTTTTAAGGGAAAAGTTAGGTAATTCAATGTCTCTATTTCAGATTAAAGGAATTGAATCCTTGATTCAGGGCAAGGGAATAAAAAAATTATATCATCAATGTATAAATTATTACAAAAATCTAGTCCAAAGATAGGAATTCAAAAATCAAGACAAAGATGGGAAACATATCTTAATATTATCATTAAGACGTACAGGTATGTAGGTTAATTGGCTGAGTAAATGTAAAAATTGTAAAAATTGTCCCTAGTGGGTGTAGGATAGTGTTAATGTACGGGGATCGCTGGGCGGCACGGACTTGGAGGGCCGAAAAAGGCCTGTTTCCGGCTGTATATATATGATGATATGATATGATTGATGAACCAAGTTGGGAAAGACTGTGTTTAGATAGTATGAAAAATACTATTAATGTGAGATATAGTTTAGTACAATATAATTTTTTACATCAACTATATTTAACCCCAGAAAAAATTAAACAATTTAAAACCAAACTCATCTGAAATTTGTTTTAGATGCAACCAAGATGCGGGTACTTTTTTACACTCCACATGGGCATGTCAGAAGGCAACTCCTTTTTGGAAAGACCTAAAACATTTTTTGGAACAATTGATGAATAAGATCATACCACTGCATTCAAGGTTGTTTTTATTGGGAGATACAAAAGGAATATTACCAAAGCTAATTTTAGATAAACATCAGGAAAGATTTCTCAAAATAGCAATAGCAGTAGCAAAAAAATGTGTAGCGGTCACTTGGAAAGATCAAAATGAAATAAGATTTGAAAGATGGTATGTAGAAATGTGTAGTTGTATCCCATTAGAAAAAGCTACGTATAATCTGAGAAATGGATATGACTTCTTCTTGAAGGTGTGGAATCCATTCATTTTAAAGCTAGGATTAAGAATTGGAAATATTTAAATTCAGGATTGTTTTGATACCTTTAATAAGAATTTAATAAGAAATTACCCGGAAGTGTCTCATTCTGGACTCCAGGTTTCTTTCATTCTCTTTTTCTTTTCCTTTTCCTTCTTTTTAACTGGGGGGGTGGGAGGGGAGATAATACAGAACAATACATGTATAATCGAACACTGAAAAAGTCTGGTCTACCCCAACAGCTGCTGACGACCATCTACCGCTGCACCATAGAGAGCATCCTAACGCATGGCATCCCTGTGTGGTACCTCAGCTGCACGGAGGCAGAAAGGAAAGCTCTACAGCGGGTAGTCCATAGAGCTCAGAGGATCATCGTATCACAGCTACCAGACTTGGAGGGCATCTACAACACACGATGCCTCAGAAAAGCCACCAGCATCCACAAAGACTCTTCACACCCCTGCAACAGTCTGTTCGAACTCCTTCCATCGGGCAGATGATACAAGGCCTTCTACGCCCGCACCTCCAGACTCAGGAACAGCTTCATCCCCAGGGCCATAGCTGCTATGAACCGGTCCTGCTGAGCCGGATGGCCACAACGCATAGATCAACTTGCACTTTACCCTGTCTAAAAACTGTTACAACTGTTTTGTTTCGTTGGGTTGCTGCTGTCTAAATTACCTAAATTATTGCATCGTATGGGAGGCGCATTCCCAATCTCGTTGTACCCCTGGGTACAATGACAATAAAGATATATTGTATTGTATTGTATTGTATCATGTAGTTATTATTGCTTACTATGAAATGTAACATGTATGAGTTCTGTTAAAACTTAAATAAAATTTATTTAAATTTTTTTTTAAAAAGAGAGTTTGAATCTGTGGGATTCTCTGCCTCAGAGGGCAGTGGAGGCCAATTCTCTGAATACATTCAAGAGAGAGCTAGATAGAACTCTTAAGGATAGCGGAGTCAGGGGGTATGGGGAGAAGGCAGGAACGGGGTACTGATTGAGAATAATCAGCCATGATCACATTGAATGGCGGTGCGTACAGGCTCGAAGGGCCAAATGGCCTCCTCCTGCACCTATTGTCTATTGAAACATACAGAATAGTGAAAGGCTTGGATAGACAGGATGTGGAGAGGATGTTTCCACTGGTGGGAGAGTCTAGGACTAGTCATAGCCTCAGAATTAAAGGACAGAGAGTCCTTTAGGAAGGAGATGAGGAGAGATTTCTTTAGTCAGAGGGTGATGAATCTGTGGGATTCTTTGCCACAGAAGGCTGTGGAGGGCAAGTCGGTGGATATTTGTAAGGCAGAGATAGATAGATTCTGAATTAGTACAGGTGTCAGAGGTTATGGGGAGAAGGCAGGAGAATGGGGTTGGGAGAGAGAGATAGGTCAGCCATGATTGAATGTCGGAGTAGACCTGATTCTACTCCTATCATGATAACGGCGAGCCGAGGCCTAGCTGGTGGAATTTGGTGACGAGCTTGGTGGGGGATGAGCGTGTTTGAAGGCAGAGCTAGAGTCAATGAGTAGCATCCTCGCGTACGTGCCCTGTCTCTCCAGGTGAGTCAGGACAGTGCGAAGAGCCAGAGAGATGGCGTCCTCTGTGGATGTGTTGGCACATTTACGCGAGTCCAGTGAGTCAGTGATGCTGGATTTGATGTGTGAGAGGGCCAGCCTTTCAAAGCACTTCTGGATAAATGTGAGATTGTCCACTTTGGTGGCAAGAACGGGAAAGCAGACTATTATCTGAATGGTGGCCGATTAGGAGAAGGGGAGATGCAACGAGACCTGGGTGTCGTGGTGCACCAGTCATTGAAAGTAGGCATGCAGGGGCAGCGGGCAGTGGAGAAAGCCAATGGTATGTTGGCATTCATAGGGAGGGGATTTGATTATAGGAGCAGGGAGGTTCTGCTGCAGTTGCACAGGGCATTGGTGAGACCGCACCTGGAGTATTGCGTACCGTTTTGGTCTCCTAGTTTGAGTTTAGGAGCAAAGGGGTCCTTCTGCAGTCGTACAGGGCCCTGGTAAGACCGCACCTGGAGTATTGCGTACAGTTTTGGTCTCCTAATCTGAGGAAAGACATTCTTGCCATAGAGGGAGTACAGAGAAGGTTCACCAGATTGATTCCTGGAATGGCAGGACTTTCATATGAAGATAGACTGGATAGACTCGGCTTGTACTCGCTGGAATTTAGAAGATTGAGGGGAGAAACGTACAAAATTCTTAAGGGGTCGGACAGGCTAGATGCGGGAAGATTGTTCCCGATGTTGGGGAAGTCCAGAACCAGGGGTCACAGTTTAAGGATAAAGGGGAAGTCTTTTAGGACCGAGAAGAGAACGTTTTTTTTCACACAGAGAGTGGTGAATCTGTGGAATTCTCTGCCACAGAAGGTAGTTGAGGCCAGTTCGTTGGCTATATTTAAGAGGGAGTTTGATGTGGCCCTTGTGGCTAAAGGGATCGGGGGTACGGAGAGAAGGCAGGTACGGGATACTGAGTTGGATGATCGGCCACGATCGTATTGAATGGCGGTGCGTACAGGCTCGAAGGGCCGAATAGCCTACTCCTGCACCTATTTTCTATGTTTCATGACTATCGGAGTTCGGGCAACCGGGCGATAGTCGTTCAGGTTGGTGATCTTTGTTTTTTTCGGTACAGGCACTGTGGTAGACGACTCCAGGCACTTGGGGACCGTAGCCAGAGATAATGACAGGTTAAAGATCCTGGCGAATACCTCAGCCAACTGTTCATCACAGTCACTAAGTAACCCTTGCTTGAACTCCATCCGGGCCTGCGGCCTTGTGTGGTTTGACCGTTTGCGGAGTGAGAACGCACCTGGAGTACTGCGTACAGTTTTGGTCTCCTAGTTTGAGTTTAGTAGCAAAGAGGTCGTTCTGCAGTTGTACAGGGCCCTGGTGAGACCGCACCTGGAGTACTGTGTGCAGTTTTGGTTGGTCTCCAAATTTGAGGAAGGACGTCCTTGCTATTGAGGGCGTGCAGCGTAGGTTCACCAGGTTAATCCCCGGAATGGCGGGACTGTCGTATGTCGAAAGACTGGAGCGACTGCAGACTGCAAATTTGCAGATGATACAAAGCTGGGTGGCAGTGTGAACTGTGAGGAAGATGCTATGAGGTTGCAGGGTGACTTGGACAGGTTGTGTGAGTGGGCAGATGCATGGCAGATGCAGTTTAATGTGGATAAGTGTGAGGTTATCCACTTTGGTGGTAAGAATAGGAAGGCAGAGTATTATCTGAATGGTCAAGTTAGGAAAAGGGGACGTATCATATCATCATATCATATCATATCATATATATACAGCCGGAAACAGGCCTTTTCGGCCCACCAAGTCCGTGCCGCCAAGCGATCCCCGCACATTAACACTATCCTACACCCACTAGGGACAATTTTTACCTTTACCTAGCCAATGAACCTACATACCTGTACGTCTTTGGAGGCGGCACGGTAGCGCAGCGGTAGAGTTGCTGCTTTACAGCGAATGCAGCGCCGGAGACTCAGGTTCGATCCTGACTACGGGTGCTGCACTGTAAGGAGTTTGTACGTTCTCCCCGTGACCTGCGTGGGTTTTCTCCGAGATCTTCGGTTTCCTCCCACACTCCAAAGACGTACAGGTATGTAGGTTAATTGGCTGGGTAAAATGTAAAAATTGTCCCTAGTGGGTGTAGGATAGTGTTAATGTACGGGGATCGCTGGGCGGCACGGACTTGGAGGGCCGAAAAGGCCTGTTTCCGGCTGTATATATATGATATGATATGATATGATATGTGGGAGGAAACCGAAGATCTCGGAGAAAACCCACGCAGGTCACGGGGAGAACGTACAAACTCCTTACAGTGCAGCACCCGTAGTCAGGATCGAACCTGAGTCTCCGGCGCTGCATTCGCTGTAAAGCAGCAACTCTACCGCTGCGCTACCGTGCCGCCCCAACGAGATCTGGGTGTCCTAGTGCATCAGTCACTGAAAAAAAGCATGCAGGTACAGCAAGCAGTGAAGAAAGCCATTGGAAGGTTGGCCTTCATAACAAGAGGAGTTGAGTATAGGAGCAAAGATGTCCTTCTGCAGTTGTACAGGGCCCTAGTGAGACCGCACCTGGAGTACTGTGTGCAGTTTTGGTCTCCAAATTTGAGGAAGGATATTCCTGCTAATGAGGGCGTGCAGCGTAGGTTCACCAGGTTAATTCCCGGAATGGCGGGACTGTCGTATGTTGGAAGACTGGAGCAACTAGGCTTGTATAAACTGGAATTTAGAAGGATCTTATCGAAACGTATAAGATTATTAAGGGGTTGGACACGTTAGAGGCAGGAAACATGTTCCCAATGTTGGGGGAGTCCAAAACAAGGGGCCACACAGTTTAAGAATAAGGGGTCGGCCATTTAGAGCAGAGATGAGGAAAACTTTTCCAGTCAGAGATTTGTGAATCTGTGGAATTCTCTGCCTCAGAAGGCAGTGGAGGCCAATTCTCCGGATGCATTCAAGAGAAAGAGTTAGATAGAGCTCTTAAGGATAGCGGAATCAGGGGGTATGGGGAGAAGGCAGGAACGGGGTACTGATTGAGAACGATCAGCCGCGATCACATTGAATGGCGGTGCGTACAGGCTCGAAGGGCCGAATGGCCTCCTCCTGCACCTATTGTGAGAGAGAGGAGGGGGAGAGAGAGGGGGAAGGGGAGCCAGCAAGCAAGGACAAACATTGACACAAAGAAACAGCGAGCACATGTGGCGGCCATTTTGTTGAAAGAAACAGTGAGCACATGTGGCGGCCATTTTGTTGAAAGAAACAGTGAGCACATGTGGCCCTTCATAAGCCCACAACTTCCCCAAGGCTCAGCGATCCCACCAATTATCAATTAGCAGCCCGCCCGACGGGCGACATTGTCCACACCCAGTCTCCACCTCTTGCTATTAAAAGATATTTTATAAATTAAAGCTCGTAGCTTTTTGAGGTATAAAATATCTTTTTAATAACAAGATTAAATAGCTCTCCCCCTTCTCTTTCCCCTCCTCTCTCTCTCCCCTCTCTCTCTCCCCCTCTCTCTCCCCCTCCTCTCTCTCCCCCTCCTCTCTCTTCCCCTCCTCTCTCCCTCCGTCACTCCATCCCTCCCTCTCTCCCTCCCTCCCACTCTCCCTCCCTCTCTTTCCCAAACAAAAAACTATGAGCTTTAATTTATAAAATATCTTTTAATAGCAAGAGGTGGATAGCTTCATGCCCCATCTACACTAGTCCCACCTGCCCACACTGACCAACATGCACCATCTACACTAGTCCCACCTGCCCACACTGACCAACATGCCCCATCTACACTAGTCCCACCTGCCCACACCGTCCAACATGCCCCATCTACACTAGTCCCACCCCCCACACCGTCCAACATGCCCCATCTACACTAGTCCCACCTGCCCACACTGACCAACATGCCCCATCTACACTAGTCCCACCCGCCCACACCGGCCAACATGCCCC
Source organism: Rhinoraja longicauda (assembly GCF_053455715.1). Lineage (NCBI taxonomy): Eukaryota > Metazoa > Chordata > Chondrichthyes > Rajiformes > Arhynchobatidae > Rhinoraja > Rhinoraja longicauda. The sequence goes on from NW_027602419.1 coordinate 9,718, forward strand.
ATCTACACTAGTCCCACCCGCCCACACCGGCCATCATGCCCCATCTACACTAGTCCCACCCGCCCACACCGGCCAACATGCCCCATCTACACTAGTCCCACCCGCCCACACCGTCCAACATGCCCCATCTACACTAGTCCCACCTGCCCACACTGACCAACATGCCCCATCTACACTAGTCCCACCCGCCCACACCGGCCAACATGCCCCATCTACACTAGTCCCACCCGCCCACACCGGCCATCATGCCCCATCTACACTAGTCCCACCCGCCCACACCGGCCAACATGCCCCATCTACACTAGTCCCACCCGCCCACACCGTCCAACATGCCCCATCTACACTAGTCCCACCTGCCCACACTGACCAACATGCCCCATCTACACTAGTCCCACCTGCCCACACTGACCAACATGCCCCATCTACACTAGTCCCACCTGCCCACACCGCCCAACGTGCCCCATCTACACTAGTCCCACCTGCCCACACCAGCCATCATGCCCCATCTACACTAGTCCCACCCGCCCACACAGACCAACATGAACCATCTACACTAGTCCCACCTGCCCACACCGGCCAACATGCCCCATCTACACTAGTCCCACCTGCCCACACCGACCAACATGCCCCATCTACACTAGTCCCACCCGCCCACACTGACCAACATGCCCCATCTACACTAGTCCCACCTGCCCACACCGGCCAACATGCCTGTTTATAATTTAAAGCTCGCAGTTTTTTGATAAATTTATAAATTAAAGCTCGTAGCTTTTTGATAAATTTAAAAATTAAAGCTCGCAGCTTTTTGGTAAATTTATAAATTAAAGCTCGTAGCTTTTTGAGTTTGTTTGTGTGTGTGTGAATCTCTCTCTCTCTCTCCTCTCTCTCCCCTTCCCTCTCTCTCTCCCCCTCCTCTCTCTCCACCTCTTGCTATTAAAAGATATTTTATCAATGAAAGCTCGTAGCTTTTTGATAAATATAAAAATTAAAGCTCGCAGCTTTTCGATAAATTTATAAATTAAAGCTCGTAGCTTTTTGAGTTTGTTTGTGTGTGTGTGAATCTCTCTCTCTCTCTCTCCTCTCTCTCCCCTTCCCTCTCTCTCTCCCCCTCCTCTCTCTCCACCTCTTGCTATTAAAAGATATTTTATCAATGAAAGCTCGTAGCTTTTTGATAAATTTATAAATTAAAGCTCGTAGCTTTTCGATAACTTTATAAATTAAAGCTAGTAGCTTTTTGATAAATTTATAAATTTAAAGCTCGTAGCTTTTTGATAAATTTAAAAATTAAAGCTCGTAGCTTTTTGATAAATATATTTTATTTGATAAATTCCACTGGAATTCTCTGCCAGTGGAACTCTCTACCATAGAAGGTAGTTGAGGCCAGTTCATTGGCTATATTTAAGAGGGAGTTAGATGTGGCCCTTGTGGCTAAAGGGATCAGGGGGTATGGAGAGAAGGCAGTTACAGGCTACTGAGCTGGATGATCAGCCATGATCATATTGAATGGCGGTGCGTACAGGCTCGAAGGGCCGAATGGCCTACTCCTGCACCTATTTTCTATGTTTCTGTTTCTATAAATTAAAGCTCGTAGCTTTTTGAGTTTGTTTGTACGTGGGTGAATCTCTCTCTCTCCCCCTCTCTCTCCCTCCCTCCCTCCCTCCCTCTCTCTCTCTCCCTCCCTCCCTCCCTCCCTCCCTCCCTTTCTCAAACTCTCCAAAACTATATATTTTTTAAAAATCTCCACTTTATTCCAGAGCTCAGGGCTACACAATAGAAGCGATTATCACATTGTTTGCAAGCAGCAGCAGCAGCAGCAGCAAGCAGTAGCAAGCAGTAGCAAGCAGCACCAAGCTGTGTTGCTTGGGAAGTCGTGTGTGGGGATTGTGTGGGGATAGTAAGGAGTAAGACCTGTGTGATCTCCCGGACTAGTTTCGATCGCCTAGCTTGGGGTCGGAGAGGAATTTCCCGGATTTTTTCCCAAATTGGCCTGGGTTTTTTATCCGGTTTTTCGCCTCTCCCAGGAGATCACTCAGTTCTTTTGGGTGGGCGGTTGGAGCGGTTGGAGTAGCGGCCGGGCGGTAGGTTTAGTAACCGAGCGCGGGGCTTTGTTTGGAGAGTATGACTGCCAGGGCAGTTTTTTGTTCTGGGTGTCAGATGTGGGGAATCTGGGAGTCTGATAGTCTTCCAGACATCTACATCTGCGCCAGGTGTGACGAGATGGGGCTCCTAAGGGACCGTATTAGGAACCTGGAGCGGCAGATTGATGATCTCCGTCTGATCAGGGAGAGTGAGGAGGTTATAGATAGGAGTTACAGGGAGGTGGTCACTCCTAGACCACGGGAGGTAGACAAGTGGGTCACTGTTAGGGGGGGCAAGGAACAGAGGCAGGGACTAGGGAGTACCCCGGTGGCTGTACCCCTTGGAAATAAGTACTCCTGTTTAAGTACTGTTGGGGGGGACAGCCTACCTGGGGGCAACGACGGTGCCCGGGCCTCTGGCAAGGAGTCCGGCCCTGTTGCTCAGAAGGGTAGGGAAAGGAAGAGGAGAGCAGTAGTAATAGGGGACTCTTTAGTGAGGGGGTCAGATAGGCGTTTCTGTGGACGCAGTCGGGAGACCCGGATGGTGGTTTGCCTCCCTGGTGCCGGTGTCCGGGATGTGTCTGAGCGTGTCCAGGATATCCTGAAAGGGGAGGGAGAGGAGCCAGAGGTCGTGGTACATATAGGTACCAACAATATAGGTAGGATAAGGGAAGAGGTCCTGAAAAGAGAATTCAGGGGGCTAGGAAGAGAGTTTAAAAAAAGGACTTCCAAAGTAATAATCTCAGGCTTACTGCCTGTGCCACGCGATAGTGAGAATAGGAATGGAGTGAGGTGGAGGATAAATACGTGGCTGAGGAACTGGTGCAGGGAGCAGGGTTTCAAGTTTCTGGATCATTGGGACCTCTTCTGGGGGAAGTATGACCTGTGCAAAAAGGACGGGTTGCATCTGAACCCGAGGGGAACCAATATCCTGGCGGGGAGATTTGCTAAAATAACTGCGGAGACTTTAAACTAGTACGGTTGGGGGGAGGGACTCAAACACAGATAGCTAATAGGCAGTGTGTGAGGCAGGAGGCAGAAAAGGGAAACACTCAGACCCAATATGTAGGAGAGAAAGAAGGGAAAAGAAATAAACTGAGAATAAGAAATGATGGGTCCCTTAAATGTGTATATTTTAATGCTAGGAGCATTGTAAGAAAGGTGGATGAGCTTAGAGCCTGGATTGACATCTGGAAGTATGATGTTGTGGCGATCAGTGAAACATGGTTGCAGGAGGGTTGCGATTGGCAATTAAATATTCCAGGATTTCATTGTTTCAGATGTGATAGAATCGGAGGGGCAAGAGGTGGGGGTGTTGCATTGCTTGTCAGGGAGGATATCACAGCAGTGCTTTGGCAGGACAGACTAGAAGGCTCGATTAAGGAGGCTGTTTGGGTGGAACTCAGAAATGAGAAAGGTTTAGCAACACTTATAGGGGTGTATTATAGACCGCCAAATAGGGAACGAGAATTGGAAGAGCAAATATGTAAGGAGATAGCAGATATTAGTAGTAAGCACAGAGTGGTGATTGTGGGTGATTTCAATTTTCCGTATATAGACTGGGAATCACATTCTGTTAAAGGGCTGGATGGTTTGGAGTTTGTAAAATGTGTGCAGGATAGTTTTTTGCAGAAATACGTAGAGGTGCCTACCAGAGAAGGGGCAGTGTTGGACCTCCTGTTAGGAAATGAGATGGGTCAGGTGACGGAGGTATGTGTTGAGGAGCACTTTGGGTCTAGTGATCATAATGCCATTAGTTTCAATATCATTATGGAGAAGGTCAAATCTGGACCAAGGGTTGAGATTTTGGATTGGAGAAAGGCTAATTTTGAGGAGATGAGAAAGGATTTAAAAGGAGTGAAATGGAAATTGTTGTTTTATAAAAAGGATATAATAGAGAAATGGAGGATATTTAAAGGTGAAATTTTGAGAGTACAGAGTCTTTATGTCCCTGTTCGGTGGAAAGGAAAGAATAATAATTTGAAAGAGCCGTGGTTTTCCAGGGAAATTGGACACTTGGTTCGGAAAAAGAGGGAGATATACAATAAATATAAGCGGCAGGGAGTAAATGAGGTCTACATCAATGGGGTCTGTGTGGAAAGGTACCAGCTTTCAGGTTCCTGGGTACGCACATCGCAGAGGATCTCACCTGGTCTACCAACACCATCACCACAGTAAAGAAGGCACAGCAGAGACTCCACTTCCTGAGGATCCTCAGGAAAACCAACCTGCAGGAGAAGCTCATGTTGTCCTTCTATCGCTGCTCCATCGAGAGTGTGCTGGCATACTGTATAACCACATGGTATGCCAGCTGCTCAGAAAAGGACAGGAAGGCCCTTCAGAGGGTCATCACGACGGCCCAGAAAATCATCGGCTGCTCACTGCCCTCCCTGGAGCACCTGTTCAGCCTACGCTGCCTCAGTAGAGCAGGCAAAATAATAAAAGATCCATCCCACCCCGGCCGGCCTCCGTCTGTTTGTTCATCTGCCCTCTGGTCGACGTTTCAGGTCGATCAAATCCCGAACAAACAGACTTAAGAACAGTTTTTACCCCAGGGCCATACGAGAACTGAACACTACCTTGCACTAGGCAACACCGTTAAAAAATCGGTCATATAATTGTATTTAATTGTATTTATGTATTTATTTGTTTTTGCATTTATTGCATATATGTTTGTACGCACCGTCAGGATTGGCTATTTTTTAATTTCGTTGTACTCGTTGCAATGACAATAAATGAATATTATTATTATTATTATTATTATTATTATATTATTATTATTATTATTATTATTATTATTATTATTATTATTATTATTATTATTATTATTATTATTATTATTATTATTATTATTATTATTATTATTATTATTATTATTATTATTATTATTATTATTATTATTATTATTATTATTATTATTATTATTATTATTATTATTATTATTTTATTATTATTGTATTATTATTATTATTATTATTATTATTATTATTATTATTAGGTTCTTGAGGAATATAAAGAATGTAAAAGGAATCTTAAAAAGGAAATTAGAAAAGCGAAAAAAAGATATGAGGCTGCTTTGGCAAGTAATGTAAAAGTAAACCCCAAGGGGTTCTACAGATATGTCAATAGCAAAAGGATAGTGAGGGATAAAATTGGTCCATTAGAGAGTCAGAGTGGACAGCTATGTGCTGAGCCGGAAGAAATGGGGGAGATATTAAACAATTTCTTTTCTTCGGTATTTACCGAGGAGAAGGATATTGAATTATGTGAGGTAAGCGAAACAAGTAGAGTTGTGATGGAAATTAGGATGATTAAAGAAGAGGAGGTACGGACACTTTTGAAGAATATAAAAGTGGATAAGTCTCCAGGTCCTGATAGGATATTCCCTAGGACATTGAGGGAAGTTAGTGCAGAAATAGCAGGGGCTATGACGGAAATATTTCAAACGTCATTAGAAACAGGGATGGTGCCGGAAGATTGGCGCATTGCGCATGTTGTGCCTTTGTTTAAAAAAGGTTCTAAAAGTAAACCTAGCAATTATAGACCTATTAGTTTGACGTCTGTGGTGGGAAAATTAATGGAAAAGATACTTAGGGACAATATATATAATTATTTGGATAATCAAGGCCTGATTAGAAACAGTCAACATGGATTTGTGCCTGGAAGGTCATGTTTGACTAATCTTCTTGAATTTTTTGAAGAGGTTACCAGGGAAATTGATAAGGGCAAGGCTGTGGATGTTGTCTATATGGACTTCAGTAAGGCATTTGACAAGGTTCCACATGGAAGGTTGATTAAGAAGGTTAAATCGTTGGGTATTAATAGTGAGGTTGCAAGATGGATTCAACAATGGCTGAATGGGAGATACCAGAGGGTAACGGTTGACAATTGTATGTCAGGTTGGAGGTCAGTGTCTAGTGGAGTGCCCCAAGGATCTGTGTTGGGTCCACTGTTGTTTGTCATTTACATTAATGATCTGGATGATGGTGTGGCAAATTGGATTAGTAAATATGCAGATGATACTAAGATAGGTGGAGTAGTTGATAGTGAGGTAGATTTTCAAAGTCTACAGAGAGACTTGGGCCTTTTGGAAGGGTGGGCTGAAAGATGGCAGATGGAGTTTAATGCTGATAAGTGTGAGGTGCTGCATTTTGGTAGGACAAATCAAAATAGGACGTACAGGGTAAATGGTAGGGAATTGAGGAATGCAGTGGAACAGAGGGATCTGGGAATAACTGTGCATTGTTCCCTGAAGGTGGAATCTCATGTGGATAGGGTGGTGAAGAAGGCGTTTGGTATGCTTGCCTTTATAAATCAGAGCATCGAGTATAGAAGTTGGGATGTAATGTTGAAATTGTACAGGGCATTGGTGAGGCCGAATCTGGAGCATGGTGTGCAGTTCTGGTCGCCAAATTATAGGAAGGATGTCGACAAAATGGAGAGGGTGCAGAGGAGATTTACTAGAATGTTGCCTGGGTTTCAGCACTTAGGCTTACAGAGAGAGGTTGAACAGGTTGGGTCTTTATTCTTTGGAGCGTAGAAGGTTGAGGGGGGACTTGATAGAGGTTTTTATAATTATGAGAGGGACGGACAGAGTTGACGTGGGTAGGCTTTTCCCTTTGAGAGTGGGGAAGATTCCAACAAGGGGACATAGCTTCAGAATTGAGGGACAAAGGTTTAGGTTAACATGAGGGGGAACTTCTTTACTCAGAGGGTTGTGGCTGTATGGAATGGGCTTCCGGTGGAAGTGGTGGAGGCTGGCTCGATTTTATTATTTAAGAGTAAATTGGATAGGTATATGGATAGGAGGGGGTTGGAGGGTTATGGTCTGAGTGCAGGTAGATGAGACTAGGTCAGGGAGAATGGTCGGCGTGGACTGGAAGGGCCGGACAGGCCTGTTTCCATGCTGTAGTTGTTATATGTTATATGTTATATGGAGTAACCAGACATGAAGGCAGCTTCGGCCCTTGTTTTACATTCACACCTCCGAGAATGTGTACTGCAAAAGCCAGCACAGATAGACAGACGAGTTGTTTGCAAAGATACATGAGGACAGGGAATGTAGCTAGTTTTAAATCTGTGACAGAGAGTTTGAATCTGGCTATTGAACCTCTGGCAGAACTAATTAGATCAGATTCAGACATTAAAGGATTTAAAGTTAATCAGGAAGATCACAAAATTACTTTATTTGCAGATGATGTCCTAATTTGTTTTACTAGACCATTGGAATCCTTAAGAAAATTATATTTCAGATTGGAAGAATACGGGAAAGTATCAGGATATAAAATTAATAAAGATAAAATTGAAATAATGCCTCTTTTTGAAGGCAATTATGACCAATGTAAAAGAGAAAGTCAGTTTAAATGGCAAAAAGAAGGCATTAAGTACTTAGGAGTTAAAGTAGATAATAAGTTAAATAATTTGTATAAATTAAATTATAAACCATTAATAAAAAAAATAGATGAGGACCTGAAGAAATGGATGAATCTTCCAATTACATTGCTAGGGAGAGTGAACTGTATTAAGATGAATATTTTTCCGAGGATACAGTATTTATTCCAAACACTGCCTATACCTTTGCCAAATAATTTTTTTCAAGAATTGAACAAAATTGTGAGGAATTTTCTTTGGAAAGATAAAATGCCAAGAGTGTCTCTGGAAAAATTAACATGGAAATTTGAATTAGGTGGACTGCAATTACCAAATTAAAAAAAAATATTATCTGGCAGCACAAATGAGTTTTATTTCATCCTTTTATCAAGAGGGTGGAAAAACAGCATGGATTAAAATTGAAATTGATAAAATAAAAGAGTTATGTCCAGAAGAATTTATATATAAATGGAAAGCAAAGCTATTAGTTAAGGATAAAGAGTCACCTTTGCTAAAACATTTAATTAATACATTGTTGAAAACAGTTAAAGTTAATGATAAAAGATTTGTTTTAACAGCTAAAACTCCATTAATAAAAAATAGATTATTGCCATTTGCTTGGAATAATCAAATACTACAAGTCTGGGAACAGAAGGTTATTATAAATATAGGAGATTGCTACGAAGGAAATAACTTTTTGATATTTTCTCAATTGGGAAATAAATATCAAATTCCAGGGAATAGTATTTTTTTCTATTATCAATTACAATCTTTTTTAAGGGAAAAGTTAGGTAATTCAATGTCTCTATTTCAGATTAAAGGAATTGAATCCTTGATTCAGGGCAAGGGAATAAAAAAATTTATATCATCAGTATAAATTATTACAAAAATCTAGTCCAAAGATAGGAATTCAAAAATCAAGACAAAGATGGGAAACAGATCTTAATATTATCATTGATGAACCAAGTTGGGAAAGACTGTGTTTAGATAGTATGAAAAATACAATTAATGTGAGATATAGTTTAGTACAATATAATTTTTTACATCAACTATATTTAACCCCGAAAAAATTAAACAATTTAAAACCAAACTCATCTGAAAGTTGTTTTAGATGCAACCAAGACGTGGGTACTGTTTTACACTCTACATGGGCATGTCAGAAGGCAACTCCTTTTTGGAAAGACCTAACAAGAAATTTGGAACAATTGATGAATAAGATCATACCATGGATTCAAGGTTGTTTTTATTGGGAGATACAAAAGGAATATTACCAAAGCTAATTTTAGATAAACATCAGGAAAGATTTCTCAAAATAGCAATAGCAATAGCAAAAAAATGTGTAGCGGTCACTTGGAAAGATCAAAATGAAATAAGATTTGAAAGATGGTAGGCAGAAATGTGTAGTTGTATTCCATTAGAAAAAGCTACGTATAATCTGAGAAATGGATATGACTTCTTCTTGAAGGTGTGGAACCCATTCATTTTAAAGCTAGGATTAAGAATTGGAAATATTTAAATTCAGGATTGTTTTGATACCTTTAATAAGAATTTAATAAGAAATTACCCGGAAGTGTCTCATTCTGGACTCCAGGTTTCTTTCTTTCTCTCTTTCTTTTTCTTTTTTTTTTCCTTCTTTTTAACTGGGCGGGTGGGGGGAAGGGGGGGTGGTGGGAGGGGAGATAATACAGAACAATACATGTATAATCGAACACTGAAAAAGTCTGGTCTACCCCAAAAGCTGCTGACGACCTTCTACCGCTGCACCATAGAGAGCATCCTAACGCATGGCATCCCTGTGTGGTACCTCAGCTGCACGGAGGCAGAAAGGAAAGCTCTACAGCGGGTAGTCCATAGAGCTCAGAGGGCCATCGGAACACAGCTACCAGACTTGGAGGGCATCTACAACACACGATGCCTCAGAAAAGCCACCAGCATCCACAAAGACTCTTCACACCCCTGCAACAGTCTGTTCGAACTCCTTCCATCGGGCAGAGGATACAAGGCCTTCTACGCCCGCACCTCCAGACTCAGGAACAGCTTCATCCCCAGGGCCATAGCTGCTATGAACCGGTCCTGCTGAGCCGGATGGCCATAACGCATAGATCAACTTGCACTTTACCCTGTCTAAAAACTGTTACAACTGTTTCATTTCGTTGGGTTGCTGCTGTCTAAATTACCTAAATTATTGCATCGTATGGGAGGCGCATTCCCAATCTCATTGTACCCCTGGGTACAATGACAATAAAGATATATTGTATTGTATTGTATTGTATAATGTAGTTATTATTGCTTACTATGAAATGTAACATGTATGAGTTCTGTTAAAACTTAAATAAAATTTATTTTAAAAAAATTAAAAAAAGAGAGTTTGAATCTGTGGGATTCTCTGCCTCAGAGGGCAGTGGAGGCCAATTCTCTGAATACATTCAAGAGAGAGCTAGATAGAACTCTTAAGGATAGCGGAGTCAGGGGGTATGGGGAGAAGGCAGGAACGGGGTACTGATTGAGAATGATCAGCCATGATCACATTGAATGGCGGTGCGTACAGGCTCTAAGGGCCAAATGGCCTCCTCCTGCACCTATTGTCTATTGAAACATACAGAATAGTGAAAGGCTTGGATAGAGTGGATGTGGAGAGGATGTTTCCACTAGTGGGAGAGTCTAGGACTAGTCATAGCCTCAGAATTAAAGGACAGAGAGTCCTTTAGGAAGGAGATGAGGAGAGATTTCTTTAGTCAGAGGGTGGTGAATCTGTGGGATTCTTTGCCACAGAAGGCTGTGGAGGGCAAGTCGGTGGATATTTGTAAGGCAGAGATAGATAGATTCTGAATTAGTACAGGTGTCAGAGGTTATGGAGAGAAGGCAGGAGAATGGGGTTGGGAGAGAGAGATAGGTCAGCCATGATTGAATGGCAGAATAGACCTGATGGGCCGAATGGCCCAATTCTACTCCTATCATGATATCGGCGAGCCAAGGCCTAGCTGGTGGAGTTTGGTGACGAGCTTGGTGGGGGATGAGCGTGTTTGAAGGCAGAGCTAGAGTCAATGAGTAGCATCCTCGCGTACGTGCCCTGTCTCTCCAGGTGAGTCAGGACAGTGCGAAGAGCCAGAGAGATGGCGTCCTCTGTGGATGTGTTTGCACATTGACGCGAGTCCAGTGAGTCAGTGATGCTGGATTTAATGTGTGAGAGGGCCAGCCTTTCAAAGCACTTCTGGATAAATGTGAGGTTGTCCACTTTGGTGGCATTGAAAGTAAGCATGCAGGTGCAGCGGGCAGTGGAGAAAGCCAATGGTATGTTGGCATTCATAGGGAGGGGATTTGAGTATAGGAGCAGGGAGGTTCTGCTGCAGTTGCACAGGGCATTGGTGAGACCTTCTTTAACTCCAAGAATTCTTAAATTTTGTCGTTTAGAAAGACCCTCTAGGTCAGTACATTTTTCAGTTAATTTCATTAATAGATCAGATAAACGCTGAGTCTCCGTCAATACTGCTTTTGTTGTTTCAGCACTCGTCTCGGCTAAAGTTTCCAACTCACATATAGCCTCGTCATGTTGTTGTATTGACGCAGTGATGTGGTTCACCTTACCGGAAAAATCGGAGTCCAACTTTTGTAGCTTGGAGGTTACTTCCTCCATGTGTTCATTCATGATTTCACATATTTCAACCTTTGATGCAGACAACTGGTCCTTAATAGTAGTTAGTATTTCCCCCTTCATTCCTTTAAGCGATACTAATTCAACTTTCATCTCTTGGAGTTCAACCGTAATATTCGTTACTTGAGACTTCATACCTGAAAGCTCCTCACCAACAACGCTACGAAATTCTTCCAAACCAATTTTCTTTGGCTGTGGATTCCGGGATCGTTTGGAAGTTTCTTCCTGAGTCAACGCTGAAGTTTGGGCTGCAGCAGAGGCTTCCATCTGTCCTGGTTCTTCTTCTTCCAACAGTCTTGTTTTAATCGTTCCTTTTTTAACGGTTTTTAATGGGGGGGGGGTGCGACTTAGCGACATTTAATATTAAAAGTCGCGATCTGATGACGTCCCCCACCCTTCGTTAAGAATTGCCGGTAAGTTCCAACGGGCCCGTCCCGTTCCTCTCTCCTTAAGTCGACATTTTCACGGAGCTAGTTGGCGTGCGACTTACTCAGTCTATAGCGCCACCGGAAGTCTCCGTTTTCCATCACTTCTATTCAGCTTGTCTTCCGGCACTCTTTCTGCATAACCATTATTAATCATTTCCGAGAGGACAGATGTATATTCATCATGAAATTGAGTATTCTTACCAAACTTGCGTTTCAGATTGTGAATACGTTGTTCTGCAATGCATCGGTTATTCGGCAGACTGAGACCTTCTTGTTTAAAGAGTAGATCCAGACAATAGTGACCTTCTATCATCTTTATTGAGCGACCCATAATTTCCAAGAATTTCACTTCTTCTCGGGACATTTCTTCTGATTCCTTGCCGGCTCTTTCAATGAAGTCGTGATTATATTGCTTTGTCAACAACTCCTCTAGGTTTACGATAGATATCCGGTTGACAGCAGCAGCAGTATAATTATGACCTTTTCTGCCTTTATTATTCTTTCTCGGAGAGCCACAGATAACCCATCCGAGTATGGTTTTCACAGCAAATGGACCACCTTCTCGACTGGTAATAACCCTTCTAGGTTCTAATGCTTCAAAAGCATTCGTTCCGATAAGTAGGTCAATACTTGAGTTTATTTTGGATAATTTTACATCCTTCAAGTAGGGCCACTTTTCCAACTCCTCTTGCTGAGGTATGTTCGAATGAGAAACGGGTATAGTCTCTTGTGTAAACACATCAGATATCTGTATAAAGTTGTCATCCTCCAGACTAGCTATCTCCATGCTTGTGATATGATAACTATCGTAGTATTTCGGACCATTTATGGTGTTCAAGAGAAGCTTAACCTTTTCTCCTGTAATATCCAGTTTTCTCATCAAGCTTTCTGTGCATAAGGTAGCGGAACTTCCACTGTCCAAAAAGGCATATGTTTGCAACACTGTATTCCCTTCACTGCTCCTTACCTGTACTGGCAGGATGGCGAAAGTACAGGCTTCTACCCCGGCCCCAATATGTGCAGTTAACTGAGGGGGAGGGCAACAACGTCACTCGTGGCCGGCTTCTCCGTTTGTTCCACTTGCTCCGGCATCGCGTCTGTATACCTCTGTTTGGTGTGAAGCAACTCAGGAAGATCTTGTTTACATATGTTACAAATTATCTTATTCCTGCAGTCCTTGACCATGTGTCCTTTCTTCAGACATCCATAGCAGATTCCTTTCTCCTTCAAGAAGTCAATCCTTTTTTTATAATCCCGTTTCTTGAATTTCCGACACCATGCGGTTTAACGGTAGATACCTCTTCTTTCACACCGCCCTTCTTTTCTACAGTTATTACGGTGGCAGCAAAACTGCTTTCCTTAGGTCCTGGTCTTCCCCTGCCCTTAGTAAATGTAGAGCCTTTAACAGTTGCTGATTTAGGATCTTGAATATTCCCGTAGCGTAGGTTTGACATTAACCGTACTTCTCTTTCCATGAAATTCACCAGGTCAGGAAGCATGGCCTCTCTATCGTCAACCTCCTGTATCAGGCCTGCTTTGTCTCTCCATTTCTCTCTGAGCCTATAGGGCAGTTTCAGGACGATAGCCTTCATATTACTAACAATGTTCATCTCTTCCATGTGGCTGCCATTTCTCATGGAATCACAACAACCACTGAGAAACATTGCAAACTCATGCAACGCCTTCACATCCTCCGCCTTAATAACTGGCCAAGCAAAGGCCTTTTTCATGTATGCGTTAGCAATCTTCTGTTTGTCACCAAAATGCTCTCCAAGCAATCTTCTTGCCTTTCGATAGCCTGCGTCCGCAGGCAAATATCGGCAACTCCTAACAATCTGCTTCTCGTATCCACTCGTGTGTTGCTCCAGAAATCGCAGACGATCTCTGAAACTCGTGGTTTTCATTTCCACTCCTTCTTCGAACGCCGATATGAAAGTCCCATATTGTAAGGGATCACCATCATAATGAGGAATTTCCATTGGGGTAAGGTAGCAGAAAGATTTTGTTGGACCATGAGCTCGCTGAGTCTCGTTTGGTTCCTTACTGATTCATTGAACTAATTTTGAGGCCCCTGGCTTGGTTCAGGGCGATCCTGGTGAGCTCTGCCATGAGCCCCATAGTCAGTTGTCTGTCTCTGTCTGAGTGTAGGTAGCTGACGAGCGGGCCTCTGAAACGTGTATTGGGTTGGCTCATCCCGAGCCGTAACAGGCATCCCAAAGGTAGGTTGCTTTGTTAAAGTTTCGTCGACCCTCGACTTACTCAGTGCCAGTTCAGCGTCACGAGACCAGGCTGGCACTGGCTGTGGGTTGGCCTCAGCCTTTGGTTCCAACTTAGTAGCTCCTTCTTGGATTAAGGAACCCTTCTTCTGGGAAACTCTCGAGCTGGCTTTCGACCTTCGGCCTTCCAGTACATCCCTCCTTGCCTCTGCAGCTTCCAGCTTTGTGGCTATTTCCAGCCGTTCCTTCTCTCTCTTCAGCTGTTCTGCTTGTCTTTTGGCCTCTCCCTTCAGCTGTTCTTCTTGTCTCTATGCCTCTCCCTTCAGCTGCTCTTCTTGTCTCAGCCTCTCCCTTCAGCTGCTCTTCTTGTCTCTCAGCCTCTCCCTTCAGCTGCTCTTCTTGTCTCTCAGCCTCTCCCTTCAGCTGCTCTTCTTGTCTCTATGCCTCTCCCTTCAGCTGTTCTGCTTGTCTTTTGGCCTCTCTCTTCAGCTGTTCTGCTTGTCTTTTCAGCTGTTCTTCTTGTCTCACAGCCTCTCCCTTCAGCTGTTCTTCTTGTCTCTCAGCCTCTCCCTTCAGCTGCTCTTCTTGTCTCTATGCCTCTCTCTTCAGCTGTTCTTCTTGGTCCTCAATCTCATATTTTTTTCTCTAAGGCGGCCGCTTCTAGCGAGAGAGCAGCCATCTCAGCTTCAGCTTCAATTTGAGCGGAGACCCTCGTAGCTGAACTGGCTACAGAACTGGATTTATGTCTAGATATTCGCGTTGAGACGTTTGAGACACTATCCTGAGGTGTAATCTCTTCTTCCACCTCTACACATTGTCGCAGCGCACCTTCCACTGTAGAGTGCGATGTTTGAGCCATGGCTTCAGGCATCCATTTCTCCACGTCAGCCACGAAACCGTCAAAAATCTTTTCCCTCTCTTGGAACCACTAAGTGTGCCATTCGAGTTGTCCTTCTGGTAATTGCAAACACAATATCGAGTGTTGTTTTTCTCTAACCTCTTGGCGAAGGTTAAGCAGGTGATCCATATTAGATTGTACAGTGTTCGCATTCCCATCTGCTTCCATCAGTTCCTTCTGACATTTAATCGATTTAATGACCTTCCTCCACAGCTTGTCTCTCTCCTTCTGGCATTTTTCCAGATAGGCCGCCAGTCCTTTTTCCGAAAGATGAAAGTCTCTTTTTTCATATCTTCTTGCCTTTTGCTACACATTTCCCTCCGGTGGCAGTTCTTCGTACTTACCTGACGGAAGATCCATGATAATTTGTGCTTATCACTATGTTCCAGCAACACCAGAAGAATTCAAAACAGAATGAGCATTTTTTCAAAATACATCATTAATTTCAAGGCTGAAAGTCTTCGGCAAGCACCTATGGTAAACAATCGCTGGCTGAGCACTTTATCTTTCAGAAGTTGATAACATCATTAATTTCAAGGTCATGCTCCGCGAGTTGGGCTTCCTTATCTCGTCGTAGCAAAAACAAGCTTCTTGTATCAAACAGTACTTCTGCAGACATTTTCCACAGGCTTTTAAGTTTTTTTAAACCTCAAATTACAACTAAACAGTCTTCTAGTCACTGTACCCGGTCAATTAAGTCTTCAATCTTCCGAGTATCCAGGTGTAGACCGTGTCAATTTGCCTTCGACCGGCAGGTTCTTTGTTCCCGGATTTCAGCTCCAATCTCTGGCAGAGATTCAGCTTCTTATTCAATTCCACTGTAGAATCGGATTTTGCTTGTAGAACAAGTCTTCCTTAAATTCCTTTTACTTTAGTCCTTCAGAGCAAGTTCTTTACTCGAATTCCTTCAGAGCAAGTTCTTTACTCTAGTGTAATGGTTTCTATACCATCTTGAAATCCGATTTCGATAGCCATTACTTCTCGGGGATGAAATGTAGTTATAGCTGACGCACACGTCATATGACAAAACGAATCTTCCAAACTTCTTTTCTTCATTAATTTGTTTTATTAAAGTAGCATAAATCATCGAGTAATTCATCAGTTTCCGTACATTATCAACTGTTTCTTCTTCAAACAATATCTAGAAATTCTTGCAGCTATTACCGTATGGTTCTTACAAATATAACCGTTGCGAGCGTATGGTACGAGCGCGTGGTAAAGAACTGTATGCGCACCATCCTCCGAGTCTAAACTGACCCACAACCTCTGTCGACACACTAGCCTCCTCCCATCTAGACACTCCCAATTACGCATTAAGTCACACCCACAAGCAGGCAAAAAAGTCATAAACTAGAAATATTAAAACATAGCCATAACACAATGACAATAACTGAATTAAGCATAAATGGCTCCTACATTATTATTATTATTATTATTATTATTATTATTATTATTATTATTATTATTATTATTATTATTATTATTATTATTATTATTATTATTATTATTATTATTATTATTATTATTATTATTATTATTATTATTATTATTATTATTATTATTATTATTATTATTATTATTATTATTATTATTATTATTATTATTATTATTATTATTATTATTATTATTATTATTATTATTATTATTATTATTATTATTATTATTATTATTATTATTATTATTATTATTATTATTATTATTATTATTATTATTATTATTATTATTATTATTATTATTATTATTATTATTATTATTATTATTATTATTATTATTATTATTATTATTATTTTGCCACGGTGTTAGAAAGATATTATAGTCCCCAAAAATGCCGTTGGGTGGCAATGGGCCGCTGTAAAATCAGTCCAGTCGATTAGTATAAACATCACCAAGGACAGTGGAATAGGAACACGATACTTCTGTCGATGCAGAGAGCGAATTTTGCCCAGTGAGAAAGGAGGAACTTAAATAACTCAAATCAATTGGGAAGGTCGGATAAAAATCAGCGCCGCAGCTGCTTTCTGCAGCACAATTGCTTGTTGTGCCGCAGCCCGATTCCGTCCAGTAACTGCGGAAAATTAGTCGTTGCGCTACATTTGATGGCGGAGTGGCGGCGCTGCAGGTGTGGGTCGGCGGAAATAGGGAAGGAAGGCATTAGGGCCGTAAGCAGCTGAAGTTCTTGGACGGTTAAATTGTCTTCAGTGCCGACAGCGGATTAAAATACTTTTTTGATGTCCGTAGAGTGCTTTAAAATGAGCGTCATTAGTGATCCAAACGCCTAATTATAATTCCATTCATTTCGCCCTCTTCCATGGGCCACTACTTACACAGCGAACCAACAATTCTATTGAATTTGGGAACGCAAAAAAGTATTGCGTCGCGCAATTGGATCAGAGTCGCGCACGGGACAAGCGGCGATAATGTCCGCTGTACTATCATTGACTGGCTGAATAAGTCAGATGTTAGTCTGTGTCCGGTGCGCTGTGGCGATCCCATGCTCACAATTGGTCCTATGGCTGTTAACCAGTTACTTGTAAAGATGTAATGTTTAAGTGGGACGAGAGAGCTTCAAATTTCCCTATCACTGGAATTGCCGGGATGAGAGACTGTAATGGATAAATTACCTACTGTGCGAATCGCGGGGTTCCCAGGATACGCTCATGTAACGGCATTATCAGGGGAATGGCTGTCCGAGGAGGGATTAGCAGGCCTCGATCACTCCCTGTGTGACGGTGGGGTTCTCTGGATCTATCGACGGGACCTGCACTCTCCCACGAGGGAAGGGCGTGTTGCAGAAACGCGGTGCAGTTTGTCTTCAATATCTCTACCGAGCTGGAACACGCCCTTCCCTCGTGGTATTGAAGGTAGGGTACTGACATGGATAGAAAATTGGTCGACAGACAGAACGCAAAGAGGGGATAAATGGGTCCCTTTCAGAATGGCAGGCAGTAACTAGTGAGGTATCGCAAGGCTCGGTGCTGGGACCTCAGCTATTTACAATATACATTAATGACTTGGATGAAGGGATTAAAAGTGCCATTAGCAAATTTGCAGGTGATACAAAGCTGGGTGGTAGTGTGAACTGTGAGGAAGATGCTATGAGTTTGCAGGGTGACTTGGACAGGTTGTTTGAGTGGGCGGATGCATGGCAGATGCAGTTTAATGTGGATAAGTGTGAGGTTATCCACTTTGGTGGTAAGAATAGGAAGGCAGAGTATTATCTGAATGGTGTCAAGTTAGGAAAAGGGGGCGTACAACGAGATATGGGTGTCCTAGTGCATCAGTCACTGAAAGGAAGCATGCAGGTACAGCAGGCAGTGAAGAAAGCCAATGGAATGTTGGCCTTCATAACAAGAGGATTTGAGTATAGGAGCAAAGAGGTCCTTCTGCAGTTGTACAGGGCCCTAGTGAGACCGCACCTGGAGTATTGTGCGCAGTTTTGTTCTCCAAATTTGAGGAAGGACATTCTTGCTAATGAGGGCGTGCAGCATAGGTTTACAAGGTTAATTCCTGGAATGGCGGGACTGTCATATGTTGAAAGACTAGAGCGACAAGGCTTGTCTACACTGGAAGTTAGAAGGATGAGAGGAGATCTTATCGAATTGGCCTCCACTGCTTTCTGAGGCAGAGAATTCCACAGCTTTACAACTCTCTGACTGAAAAAGTTTTCCCTCATCTCCGTTCTAAATGGCCTACCCCTTATTCTTAAACTGTGGCCCCTTGTTCAGGACTCCCCCAACATTTTGAAAATGTTTCCTGCCTCTAACGTGTCCAACCCCTTAATAATCTTATTCGTTTCGATAAGGTCCCTTCTCACCCTTCTAAATTCCAGTATATACAAGCCTAATGGCTCCAGTCTTTCAACACATGACAGTCCCGCCATTCCGGGAATTAACCTAGTAAACCTACGCTGCACGCCCTCAATAACAAAAATATCCTTCCTCAAATTTGGAAACCAAAACCGCACACAGTACTCCAGGTGCGGTCTCACTAGGGCCCTGTACAACTGCAGAAGGACCTCTTTGCTCCTATACTCAACTCTTCTTGTTATGAAGACCAACATTCCATTGGCTTTCTTCACTGCCTGCTGTACCTGCATGCTTTCTTTCAGTGACTGATGCGATCGGCCACACAGACATCGTTGTACGTCCCCTTTTCCTAACTTGACACCATTCAAATAATACTCTGCCTTCCTATTCTTACAACCAAAGTGGATAACCTCACTAGCACTGAGAGACAGGCACTTATTCGCACACACTTACGCACTAACGCACTCAAGGACACTCACTTACTCAACACCACCATATACTCTCACACTCACATATTTTCTCACTATCAAGCAATTGCTCAAACATTCTCACAAATTCACATTACCACATGTTCTCTCACATTGCCTCACAGAAAAGCAACCACACACATTCACATTTGCAAACATTGCCACTCACAAACACACATGCACTCTCCCACTCAGAGACACAGATACATTCAATCGCCATTGCACCCACACTTACTGATGCTCACACACTCACACGCATACGCACACACAGAAACGCACACAAATACAGACACACTTACAAACTCTGCCGCACTCACACGCACATGCACATTTACACATTTTGGGATTCAGAAGGATACCGGGGTGTTCGCGGCGAGCAGCGCAGCGCAGCGCAGCGCAGCAAGAGTGTACCCGGTGAGCGGGGCCAATCCCTCCAAGCCCCTCGCTCGCCACCGCGGACGGCGAAGGGTGCCGCGCCAGGGGAGCGAGGACGGAGCCGCGAGGAATCGCAGAGAGCGAGATGGACCGTCAGAGAGCGAGGCAGGCCGCCGAGAACGAAGGGGCGACCCGCGATGCGGCGGCAGGCAGGAGATACATCTATTCGGCCAACGTTTGTAACTTTGTCGGCTTAAAAATGTGGCGGCACGGTGGCGCAGCGGTAGAGTTGCAGCCTTACAGCGAATGCAGCGCCGGAGACTCAGGTTCGATCCTGACTACGGGGGCCGTCTGTATGGAGTTTGTACGTTCTCCCCGTGACATGCGTGGGATTTCCTCGAGATCTTCGGTTTCCTCCCACACTCCAAAGACGTACAGGTATGTAGGTTAATTGGCTGTGCAAATATAAAAATTGTCCCTAGTGGGTGTAGGATAGTGTTAGTGTGCGGGAATCGCTGGGCGGCGCGGACCCGGTGGGTCGAAGGGCCGGTTTCTGCGCTGTATATCTAAATCTACTGCCTCGGTGAGGCCTGCTGCATGCTTTTGTATGCAAAATGAAGCATCACACTTTATCTTTGCAATGGAGGAGGCCCAGAAGGTTAGTGTGAGAAGGGGTGTTACAATGGTTGGCAATGGAGACATCCGGTAGGCCTTGGTGTAACGCGGGTAAGTGCTCGGTGATACGGTCGTCGAGCCTGCACTGGATCACGATGTAAATGAGGCCATATCTGGAATGCCGTAGATGATATTAGAAGAGGTGCGAGTCTCAATTGGAAGGGCTGCTTTGGTGTGAGGGAGGAGGTGCAGGAGTAAGCCGGCATAAGGTCCTAGGGATGAATAAGGACTCATTGTAGACGTTCGATGAGCTCTCCTTCCCTCCCCCACTCATCATCAACAACACCACAATCACATCTGTGGAGTGATTTAAGTTCATTGGAACCATCATCTCCAGGGACCTTAAATCGGGGGCCACCATCGAATCCACAGTCAAAAGGGCCCAAAAGAGGATGTACTTCCAGCGGCCAATGGGGAAACACAATCTGCCCCAGGCAATGGTGGTACAATTCTATACTGCTATCATTGAGTCCGTCCTCACCCTCTCCATCATGGTCTGGTTTGGCTCAGCCACCAAGCACGACATCCGGAGGGTGCAACAGCTGAGAAGGTTGTTGGCTGTAACCTTCCCCCCATTAACGAACTGTACAGTGCAAGGGCCAGGAAGCGAGCGGGCAACATTATCTCTGACCCCTCTCACCCTGCCCAGAAAATCTTTGAAGTACTTCCCTTTGGAAGGCGACTCCGGACTGTCAAATCAGCCACAACCAGACATAAAAACGGCTTTTTTTCCAGGGGTATTAGCTCTACTCAATAACCAAAGTCTGTAGTCTCTTTTTTGTTCTGGTGTATTTTCACCCACATGTTTAGATCGTAATGGTATATCCTTATTGTTTTGATGTGGTTATGCTTTATTCTTAATTGTTAACTTTATGTTTGTGTTGTCATTTGTGAGCGGAGCACCAAGGCACATTCCTTGTATATGCACATACTTGCCCAATAAACTCATTCATTCATTCATTCATTCATTCATTCATTCATTCATTCATTCATTCATTCATTCATTCATTCATTCATTCATTCATTCATTCATTCATTCATTCATTCATTCAAAAGCACAATTAAGCCATTTGATCCATCCAGTCTACTCCGCCATTCAATCGTGGCTCATCTATCGAACTCTCGGAATCCCATTCCCCTGCCTTCCCCCCATAATCTCTGACACCTTTACTAATCAATAATCTATCTATCCCTGCTTTAAAAATATCCATTGAATTGGCCTCCACAGCTTTCCGTGACAAAGAATTCCACTGATTCACCATCATCTGAGTAAACAATTTTCTCCTCATCTCCTTCCTAACAGAACACCCTTTAATTCTGAGGATATGACCTCTCGTTCTGGACTTTCTCACTAATGGAAACATCCTTTCTATATACACTCTATCCAAGACTTCCACTGTTATGTATGTTCCAATGACCCCCCACTGAGAGAGGATTGCACAGAGTACAGGAGTCTGAACAAGTCTCTCTAACGCAGCAGTGCCCCCCTCATTTCTTTATACCATGGAGTAGACAAAGATGTATTGAACACAACTTAATCCCATCATGCAGGTATGTAACACAACTTAATCATCATGCAGGTATGTAAAGTACAACTTAATCAATCTCCACATGCAGGTATGCAAAGTACAAAACTGCAGTTAGCACCTAATAGAAGTGAGCAAAGTCTACGAACAAGCATCCGCTTGTCCATACATTATTCTTAAAGGTACAGTCCCCGATAACTATAGGAATGAATTTATTTAATATATATCATTTTCCTCCTGTTTATACAATTATCCAACAATTTATTAACAATTTCTAAAAATTCCCCCGTCCCGAACGCCTCCCCGGTTCCATTACAACATTGCACTTTATTTTGACTTTATGCAATCTGTTCATCCGCGGGGGTCCGTTTAGGCCATGAAGATATCCCTTAGGTCAATGTCCACTTCTTCTTCCTCAATCCTTTTCTGAGGAACCAACTCGTACATCATCAGCATTTTCTTTGTAAGGGCTGTTTCTATTGGTCTTTGAGACAACCCTCGAACACAGGGAATTATACAGCATCCGAATCCGGCTAACATTCCTGTAATCACTATGAAGGATGTTAGTGCAGAAATGACAATATTTTTCCATTTCCCGAACCAGTTCTCAAGGAACCTTGTCCATGAAGTGTATACCCCGGAGTTCACGCCTAGCTCCTCCGCCAACGATGTTAACCCAGCCAAAGCCCTGGAGACTGAGGCGTCCGCAAGGATTTTTTTTTAGGTCTTTTATTGGAATTATTTTTATAATCCTCTCTTCAGGTCCTTTTGGTTTCGGGGTGGGCGTGACCCCTGTCTTACTCCCTTTCCCAACTTCTATTCTGAATTTGCAACATGGATCCTGCATCCTTGCATCTACACAAAGGAAGTAGTTGCCTACGTCCTGTTGTTTGGGCTTCTTTATTGTCACGATGGTTTTCCAATTCTTTCGATGGAGGGGCGTGGAGGCTACCACCAGGGACCATCTGCTGTGTAAGTCTGTTCCGTCAGACATTCCCCACCCTTGGTAGCCCCCATTGAGAGAGTGTTGGAAAACCTGACCCCATGTGCGGCACGGGGCTCTGCACACGTATGTTCCATCGGCGCCATAGGCTCTTTCGCCACACCACATTCCGGGGTACTCTTTACATGGGTCAATGTGGAAGGTGCCTTTTTAATCTTCCTTAAGTTTTATAACGTAATCCCATCCATTTACAACCATACAAAGACTAGTCGTCCAAATCCATTTTATGATTGATTTTTTCATTTTCTTTTTCTGGTTACGACAAGTTACTTGGGTTTTAGTCGTTACTGGGCCCTGGTAGGCCGTCAGCCGTCACTAATTCCCTTGTTCCTTTTCCCATACATCTTTGTCTACTCCATGGTATAAACAAATGAGGGGGGCACTGCTGCTTTAGAGAGACTTGTTCAGACTCCTGTATTCTGTGCAATCCTCTCTCATGTATTAAAACATTCAGTTGGATCTAAATTGCTGTGACTGTCGTTTGTTGGGAAAATATTTCTAACACCACCCCCCCCCCCCCCCCTCACTTTCTTCTAAACTCCAGCGAGTACAGGCCAGGTGCCGACAAACGCTCATCATAGGTTAACATACTAATTCCTGGGATAATTTTTGTAAACGTCCTCTGACCGTTTCCAGAGCCAGCACATCCTTTCTCCGATCTGGTGCCAGACTTGCTCACAATATTCCATATGCCGCCTGAACAGCGACTTTTGAACCGCTACATCATATCCCTGTTTTTGAATACGAACCCTCTTGGAATAAAGGCAAGCATTGAGTTTGCTTTCTTTACTACAGATTCGACTTGCAGATTAACTCTTTGGGAATCCCGAACCAGCATTCCTAAGTCCTTTTGCACGTCCAATTTCTGGTTTCACACCCCATTTAGAAAATAGTCTACTACCAAATTCCTACAACCGAAATGAATGACTCCACACTTTGCTACACTATATTCCATCTGCCTCTTTGCCCACTCTCCCAACCTGTCCAATTCCTTCTGCAGAGTTCCTCTCTCTCTACACAACGTACACCTCAACCTATTTTCGCATCATCCGCAAACTTTGCCACAAAGCCCTCAATCTCATCGTACAAATTATTAATATACAACGTGAACAATAGCTGCCCCAGCTCCGACCACTGTGAACCTCCGCTATTCACTGGCAACCAACTAGAAAAAGCCCCCTTTATTGCCACTCTGCCTTCTGCCATCCTGCCAAACTGGTATCCGTGCAAGTATCTCGCCTGTGATACCTTGGCCTTTCATCTTCCTTAGCAACCTCACGCATGGCACCTTATCAAAGGCTTCCTTTAAATCTTGGTAAACAACATCTACTAACTCTCCTTCGTCTGTCACTTCATCGGTATTATCCCAAGGTATCAATTGATAAAACAGTGTGTTACTCCATCGATACTACTCCACAGTGTGCCAGACCATTAGTACCATCGCACAGTGTGTCAATCCATCTGTACTATTCCATGGTATGTTACACCTACAGTACTAGTCTACATTGTCTCACGGTATAAATACTATCCCACTACTTGTCACACCCTTATTACTGCCACACAGCGCGTCATTCCATCAGTACATCCACACAGCGTGAGTCAATGTGTACAAATGCACAGTGCGCATCCCAACAGTACCACGCACAGTGTGTCACTCAATCAGTACTATCCCACCATGTGTCATTCCATCGGTACTATCCCATAGTGTGACATATCACTACCCCACTGTGTGTCAATCCATCGATAACACTTCACATTATGCCAGTCCGTCTGTGCTATCCGACAATGTGTCACTCCATCAGTACCGCACCACAGTCTGTCACCAAATAAGTACCACCCAGTGTCTCTCGCTATCAGTACTACCCCACTGTGTGACACTCCATCAGCATTACCCCACCGTGTGTCATTCCATCAATACTACATCACAGTGTGTCCCTCCATCAGTACTACCCCACAACGTGACACTTCCATTACTACTACCCCAGTGTTTGTCGTTCAATGATACATCACAGTATGTGATTCCATCAGTAATATCCCACAGTGTCACTCCACCAGTACAACTCCACCGTGTGTCACTCCATCAATACTACATCACAGTATGTCCGTCCATCAGTACTAACCAACAACGTGATATTTCCGTTAATACAACCCCAGTGTTTGTCATTCAATAATATATCACAGTGTGTCATTTCATCAGTAATATCCCACAGTGTCTCTCCATCCGTGCTACCCCACAGTGTATTGCTCCCATTGCGACTGCAAATTGTGGCATCCCTTCAGTACCACCCAACAGTGTCACGCTATCAGCACTGCCCCACAATGCTTCATTCCATCAATACTACCCCACAGTGCGTCACTCCATCAGAACTACTCCATAGCCTGTGATTGCATTAGTATTGCCCCAGAGTGTGTCCCTCCATCAGTACCGTACCACAGTCTGTCACCCTATTAGTACCATCCAGGTGGCTCTCGGTATCAGTACTACCCCACTGTGTGACACTCCATCAATACTACATCACAGTCTGTTGCTCCATCAGTACTACCCCACTCAATGACACTACATCAGTACTACCCCAAACTGAACCACGCTCTCAGTACATCCGGCAGTAAATCACTCCATCTGCACTTCCTCCATTGTTTTCCCCACACAGTGCATCATTGCATAAGTGCTACTCCACAGTTTCTCAGTCCATCAGTAATGCACCACAATGCGTCTCTCCATCACTAATGCTTACTTACACAAGCACGTACTCACACTTGGTCACACACTCCCATACACTGACGTAAACGCACACATTCTTAACCACTTACAACGTTGTATACCTATGCACTCGAACAGACTCTCACCACGCACAGTCAAACACACTCATAAACGTATTCATACGAATGCAATATTACGCACTACTAACACTCTCACACAGACACACACACCCTCACGCACTGACGCTCATGCACAAACGACTATGGTATACACACTCATGCTGTAACATAAGCGCAAGGACATATATTCACACACTCAATCACAGTCAAACACGCATACACACACATACCAGAACCCGAACATGCACACAATCTCACAGATTCAGTCACATGCACTCAAATACTCTCTCACGCATTATCACATACAGTCACACACACATGCACTCACAGTAACAGTAACACAGGTACAAGCACAAAGAGACATGCGCTAATTCGCACACACTTACGCACTCGCACACTCACGGGCACTCACTTGCTCAACTCAATCACACTCACTCACTCACATGTTTTCCCACTATCAAACAATTACATGCAAACATTCTCACAATCTCACATCCCCACATATTCTCTCACATTGTCTCACAGCCACACACACTCACACACGCAAACACTGTCACTCACAAACACACATGCACTCTCCTACTCAGAGACACAGATACATGCAAACGCACCTACACTCACACTTACTAATGCTCACACACTCACGCGCACTCGCTCGGACAGAAACACACACACACACACACACGCATACAAGGACTCTTCCAAACTCTGCCGCACTGACACGCAGACGCGCATGCAGACCTACACATGCTGGGGTGGCGAAGGATCCCGGGGTGTTGGCAGCGAGCAGCGCAGCGCAGCGCGGCCTGGAGTGTTTCCAATGAGCCGAGCTAAGCCCTTCAGTCGGCCCGGTCGGCCCGGCTCGCCCACCGCGCACGGCGATGGGACCCGCGCCTCGGGATCGAGGAGGGAGCGGCGAGCAACCGCAGAGAGTGAGGTGGACCATCGGAGAACGAGGAAGGCCGCCGAGAACGCGTGGTGCGGCGGCAGCAGGAAATGGAACCATTCGGCCAACGTTTTGTAACTTTGGCGGCGGCAAAATGTGGCGACACTTCTATACTGCCGAGATGAGGCCTGCCGCGTGATTTTACCGGGTTGTCCGCAAAACAAAGCATTTCACTGGACCCGGGTACACGTGACAATTGTGTTTCATTGGATATTTGAAATGTTTGCAAATGCATACACTCACACACATACACATACACACACACCAAATTATTTGCACAGTCTCACACATTCACATTCACACACACGTGCTTAAACACTCATGCATTAACCAATGCGGGTCAGGCTGCATCTCTGGAGAAGTTTAGTTTAGTTCATCAGTTTAGTTTGGATTATTGTTATGTGTACCGCGGTACAGAGAGAAGGTTTTGTTACGTGGTATCCAGTCAGCAGAAAGATAATTCATGATAACAATAGAGCCATTTACAGTGTATGAATACATGATACGGGAACAACGTTTTGACCCAGGTAAAACCGGCAAGATCCGATC